>NC_084616.1:74230580-74335580 GCF_033978795.1 Nerophis ophidion | reverse complement strand
TGTAGTGTTTTAATTATTGTCTTGCGCTCCTATTTTGGTGGCTTTTCCCTGTTTTTTGGTATTTTCCGGTTGCATTTTGACGTCTTCCCTTTGAGCGCTACTCCCCGCGTCTGCTTTGTTTTAGCAGTCAAGAATATTTCAGTTGTTGCTATCTTTATTTGTGTGGACAGTGTTGATTGTAATGTTATGTACGGATTAGAGATGCGCGGATAGGCAATTATATCATCCGCAACCGCATCACCAAAGTCGTCGTCCACCCGCCGTCCACCCGAACCAACATTTTATCAAAACCGCAACCGCCCGCCATCTGCCCGTTGAATTACATCAAAGGTCGGCCACCTTTACCTCTCAAAGAGCTATTTAAACCCGTTTCACAGAGTAAAGAAGTAAATGGGAGCCGCTAACGTTCTAGCGAATATCCAATGATGTTCATCCTGATGACAAAGTGTGTGCTGTGAAGCCATTGCCTTTGACACCTACAACATCACGTACAAATCGAATGTTAGTCCAGCAACGTGTTGTATGCAGCTTCCGCAATCACACCTACAATATTGAAAGGCATACTGGGAGACACAGAGTACACTGATGGTTGTGATATAAACAATTTTAACACTCTTACGAATATACGCCACGCTCTGAAGCCACACCAAACAAGAATGACAAACACATTTCGGGAGAACATCCGTACAGTAACACAATAAAAACGCAACACAACAAATACCCAGAATCCTTTGCATCCGTGACACTTCCTGAATATACGGTGTGGCGCAGTGGGAGAGTGGCCGTGCGGAACCCGAGGGTCCCTGGTTCAAATCCCACCTAGTACCAACCTCGTCACGTCCGTTGTGTCCTGAGCAAGACACTTCACCCTTGCTCCTGATGGGTGCTGGTTAGTGCCTTGCATGGCAGCTCCCTCCATCAGTGTATGAATGTGTGTGAATGGGTAAATGTGGAAGTAGTGTCAAAGCGCTTTGAGTACCTTGAAGGTAGAAAAGCGCTATACAAGTACAACCCATTTATTTATTTATCTTACGCCCCCTCTCCCCCAACCCCCGGGGTTTGCAGCAAGCGGGGTGTATAAAATAATCAGGAAATGTTACGGATACAAAGGATTATGGGTATTTGTTGTGTTGTGTTACTGTGAGGATGTTCTCCCGAAATGTGTTTGTCATTCTTGTTTGGTGTGGCTTCACAGCGTGGCGCATATTACTAAGAGTGTTAAAATAGTTTGTATCACAACCATCAGTGTACTCTGTGTCACCCAGTATGCCTTGCAGTCGTGTGCGTGTGTCATGCTGTAGAAGGCGACAAAGCCAATGTCTTCATAGCACGCCCTAGTACTTATTAATTGGGTGACTGCCGGCAGTCATTCTAGAGAATGTTTGCGTCTCCTATTGTCTTCTTCGCTTTGTGACACGGGTCCTAAATGGCTCTTTGAATGGTAAAGGATACCGAACCCTGAACCATGTATATCAAATGTTTCCGGATAGTTCAACCGCCACCCGCCCGTATCTAATTAAAATCGATTTTTTCATCATGTCACCCGCCCGACCCGCGGTTTAGCCGCGGACTCCGTGGATGAGACCGCAAACCGCGCATCTCTAGTACGGATGCACTTTGTGGACGCAGTCTGCTGCTTCACACGCTTTAAGTCTTTGCTGTCGTCCAGCATTCTGTTTTTTGTTTACTTCGTCACCAGTTCAGTTTTAGTTTCGTTCTGCATAGCCATCCCTAAGCTTTAATGCCTTTTTGTAGGGGCACTCACCTTTTGTTTATTTTTGGTTTAAGCATTACACACCTTTTTACCTGCACCCTGCCTCCCGCTGTCGTTTGCATATTGTGATTACGTCTAACCATCGTCATCTCACGCGACATGTTCCTGACATCTACAAATACAAAGCAATTACCGTATTTCCTTGAATAGCCGCCGAGGCGCTAATTAATTTAAAACCTCTTCTTACTCCTGCGCTTATTTGAAGCATGCGGTAAAAGTAAGCATGCGCTAATAATTTTAAAACCTTTTCTCACCCCTGCGCTTACCAATGGCATGCAGTAAAAAATTGAGTGTGATAAAAAAAAAAAA
Source organism: Nerophis ophidion (assembly GCF_033978795.1). NCBI lineage: Eukaryota > Metazoa > Chordata > Actinopteri > Syngnathiformes > Syngnathidae > Nerophis > Nerophis ophidion. The sequence goes on along the minus strand of NC_084616.1, from coordinate 74,333,497 downwards.
AATCCTGCATCTGCGGCCCAGTGGTTGGGGACCACTGCTCTACAGCATGTCATCGCGCCCACTTTTACACCATGCTGTCTGGGTGCATTTCGCTGCTTATCATACGAGATTACAATGCATACTAGCTCAACCGCCATACCTTTTACACTGACGGTTGTGATATAAACAACTTTAAAACTCTTAATAATATGCGCCACACTCTGCGAACCCACACCAAGCACATTTCTGGAGAGCATTGGCTCTGTGGCATATTATAAACGCAGCATAGGGATTACCCATAATGCCGTGTATCTGTGACTCTTGGATATATTATACACGCGCCCCCTCTCTCCGTGGGTTCGTTGAGGTGGGCTGGGTTGGGGGGCGCGTGTAGCCAATACTCTCCAGAAATGTGTTTGTTATTCCTATTTGGTGTGGGTTCACAGAGTGTGGCGCATATTAGTAAGAGTGTTAAAATTGTTTTACATTAGTGTGATCTGTACGGCTGTGGAACAAGACCCCTGGTTTACACACAATAAAGGCAAAAAAAAAAAACCTCTGCAAATTTTGAAAATAACAGTAGGGGAATCGTCGTTCATGATGTCACGAATTTGACCCGGCGGTAAAAGTAAGCAGGCAGTAATTCAAGGCAGTCGAATATTATATGCCCGGCGGCTATTTAAGGAAATACAGTAGATATGAGCTTATTGAAGACAATAACATAGTTACTCTGCTGAGCTCGAGACAGCCCCGACACTCAACAACAACACATTATTTGCGGATTATGATTACAGGTTTGCAAAAAAATATTTTTAACCCAAATAGGTGAAACAACATAATTTCCCACAGCCCACCAGACTTTATCTCACGGCGGCACAGTGGTAGAAAAACACTGAATTAGAGTCATTTCCATTATCATTGAGATTGACCCACCCTGGGGTGTTCCCAGAGACATTACATCCCACTAAAACCCATAAGATCAGCCATTTAATATTATGGCCTGTCTGTTTTCAGGGATCCTCAAAGGCACTTCGGCTTTCTATCATGAGGAAACTCCTTAAGATACTTCAGTTGCTCCAGACATGCTTCTTCTGTTTGGATGCCATCCAAGGCTAATAACCGCAAGGACATTGATAGTATAAGTAGTAGCACATGAGTAAAATCTTGCAGATAAGGACCTGCTCTGCATGCCTTATAAATACCTCTAAAGCTTACCAATCATTTCATGAGCATTATTTCTACTGGCTGTTAAATGAAGCACGTTTTATACTACTTTGTGTATCTGCAGGTTCGAAAACTGCAATACATATGGAACCGTTAGCCTTAAGAGTAATGGATTGCTGAAAGTGGTCGATGACATTAACATTTCTCTGCTAGACACCCAATACTTGTCAGGGATGGATCGCAGAGGGCGATTAACTGACGGAACTCCCGAGATTCTGTGTTTTTTCAAAGGTCTCATATGTTGGCTCATTTTAAAAATAAGTCTCAGAGGTCCCACATTGTGGTTAAAAAGTTAAAGTTGAAGTACCAATGATTGTCACACACACTAGGTGTGGCAAAATTATTCTCTGCATTTGACCCATCACCCTTGATGACGCCCTGGGAGGTGAGGGGAGCTGTGAGCAGCAGCGGTGGCAGCCCCCGGGAATCATTTTTGGTGATTTAACCGCCAAATCCTACCATTGATGCTGAGTGCCAAGCAGGGAGGTAATGGGTTACATTTTTATAGTCTTTGGTATGACTCGGCCGGGGTTTGAACTCATGGCTGGGGTCGGCTACACAAAATGTTGAAAGAACCATATCGGACCAAAAATACAAAAAAGTAATCGGTCTGGAGCCTCAAAAACATTTAAAGACTTATATAAGTGTTATAATGATTGCAACACATGTGGATATATTAGCCTAAGATTGTGGATGGCTACCAAAAGCGCCTTAATGCAGTTAAAGGCCTACTGAAATGAGATTTTCTTATTTAAACGGGGATAGCAGGTCCATTTTATGTGTCATACTTGATCATTTCGGTGAAAGGATTTAGTAGAGAACATCGACGATAAAGTCCGCAACTTTTGGTCGCTAATGAAAAAGCCTTGACGATGTGCGCGTGACGTCACGGGTTGTAGGGCTCCTCACATCCTACCATTGTTTATAATCATAGCCACCAGCAGCAAGAGCTATTCGGACCGGGAAAGCGACGATTTCCCCATTAATTTGAGCGAGGATGAACGATTCGTGGATGAGGAAAGTTAGAGTGAAGAACTGGAAAAGAAAAAAAAAGCGACGACTCCGGGCGGCGGCAGTGGGAGCGTTTCAGATGTAATTAGACACATTTACTAGGATAATTCTGGAAAATCCCTTATCTGCTTATTGTGTTAATAGTATTTTAGTGAGATTATAAAGTCATACCTCAAAGTCGGATGGCTGCGGTGAACGCCAGTGTCTCTGAGACTCCTAGGTACTTGAACTCCTCCATCTGGGGCAGGGCCTCCTCCCCAAACCGGAGATGACAGTCCACCCTTTTCCTCAATGAATGGATGGATTAAAATGCATGAGAATGTTTTATGGCGCTAAAATGAATCTGCGAGCCGGATGCAGTCATCAAAAAAGCCACAACTGGCGCTGGTGCCATAGGTTCCCTACCCCTGCCCTAGAGACATGACTAATTCTTGAAAATCCCTTATCAGCTTATTGTGTTAATAGCATTTTAGTGAGATTATAAAGTCATACCTCAAAATCGGATGGCTGCGGTGAACGCCAGTGTCACTGAGAGAAGCCGAGGAGCCAAGATCACAGCTGCATTTTTGACAGCTACAGGGTCCCATAATCCACTCAAGTCTCCAGTAAGAGCCGACTTAATGTCACATTTTTCCCATCCAAAAACTTGCTGGTTGACGTAGAGAAACATGTTCGCTTGACCGCTCTGTGTTAAAGCTTCACAACAAACAAAGAAACACCGGCTGTGTTTCGGTGCTGAAAGGCAGCTGCAATCCACCGCTTTCCACCAACAGCATTCTTCTTTGACGTCTCCATTATTAATTGAACAAATTGCAAAAGATTCAGCAACACAGATGTCCAAATTACTGTGTTATTATGCGATGAAAAGAGACTACTTTTAGCTGTTCGTGGTGCTGGGTTAATATGTCCGCTACAATCCGAGACGTCACATTCCGCGACGTTTTCAACAAGAAACTCCGCGGGAAATTTAAAATTGTAATTTAGTAAACTAAAAAGGTTGTATTGGCATGTGTTGCAATGTTAATATTTCCATCCATCCATCCATTTTCTACCGCTTATTCCCTTTCGGGGTCGCGGGGGTCGCTGGCGCCTATCTCAGCTACAATCGGGCGGAAGGCGGGGTACACCCTGGACAAGTCGCCACCTCATCGCAGGGCCAACACAGATAGACAGACAACATTCACACTCACATTCACACACTAGGGACCATTTAGTGTTGCCAATCAACCTATCCCCAGGTGCATGTCTTTGGAAGTGGGAGGAAGCCGGACTTGTGTGGTCGGTAGTAGTGGCTTTCAGTAGGCCTTTAAACTTGCCAAGAGACGTGTAAACAAATATTAACATTGCTGTATGTATACTTTTGACCCAGCAGATTTGCTCACATTTTCAGTAGACCCATAATAAATTAATAAAAGAACCAAACTTCATGAATGTTTTTTTGTAACCAAGTATGTGCTCCAATCACTCTATCACAAAAAATCAGAGTTGTACAAATGATTGGAAACTCAAGACAGCCATGACATTTAAAGGGGAACATTATCAGCAGACCTATGTAAGCGTCAATATATACCTTGATGGTGCAGAAAAAAGACCATCAATTTTTTTAACCGATTTCCGAACTCTAAATGGGTGAATTTTGGCGAATTAAACGCCTTTCTGTTTATCGCGCTGGAGGCGATGACGTCAGAATGTGACGTCGCCGAGGTAACACACCCACCATTTTCATTTTCAACACATTACAAACACCGGGTCTCAGCTCTGTTATTTTCCGTTTTTTGGACTATTTTTTGGAACCTTGGAGACATCATGCCTCGTCGGTGTGTTGTCGGAGGGTGTAACAACACTAACAGGGAGGGATTCAAGTTGCACCACTGGCCCGAAGATGCCAAAGTGTCTGCCGCCAGACCCCCATTGAACGTGCCAGAGTGTCTCCACATTTTACCGGCGATGCTAAGACAGACATGGCACAGAGATGTATGGATAACCTGCAGATGCATTTGCAACGATAGTCAACAAAATCACAAAGGTGAGTTTTGTTGATTTTGACTGCCAGCTAATCGATGCTAACATGCTACGCTAATCGATGCTAACATGCTATTCACCTGGCATGGCACAGAGATGTATGGATAACCTGTAGATGCATTTGCAACTATATTACGTTTCCTTCCACCCACATTTAATGCGAAACAAACACTTACCAATCAACGGATTTAAGTTGCTCCAGTGTCAAAAGATGCGAAAGTCCTGATCGTTTGGTCCGCACATTTTACCGGCGATGCTAACGCAGTTATTCGGCCATGCTATGGCTATGAATAGCGTCAATAGCTATTCGCTCAATAGCTTCAGTTTCTTCTTCAATACTTTCATACCTCAACCATCTGTTTCAATACATGCGTAATCTGTTGAATCGCTTAAGTCGCTGAAATCCGAGTTTGATTCCGAGCTAATGTCGCTATATCTTGCTGTGGTATTCCCATTGTTTGTTTACATTGGCAGCACTGTGTGACGTCACAGGGAAATGGCCAGTGTCTTCGCAGAGAGACGAAAATAAGGCACTTTAAAGCTTTATTTAGGGATATTCCGAAACCGGTAAAATTTTGAAAAAAACTTCAAAAGATACAACAAGCCACTGGGAACTGATTTTTATTGTTTTTAACCCATTTGAAATTGTGATAATGTTCCCCTTTAAGTTCTTTACAAGTGTATGTAAACTTTTGACCACGACTGTATTCCTGGTGGACCGTCCTTACAAAGTCACTTAATTGAAGACATTTAATCATTTAATTGTTACAGTCAGAAAACAACAACGAGTTACTAGTATCTCATAGAAGTAAAACGTGTTGGTTTACTTGCAGCCATTATAGCTCGGACTTACATGAGAGTTAAATTCCCCCGTGGGAGTCCTGGTACTGAAATGGGGGTTGTTGTTGTTGCAGCTGTGAGGAACACCTGCTTGGTACAGCTGAACATCAAAACCAAATGGTATCAATGGGATCCTTCTGTACCAGCAGTACACATGCATTACTAGTCCATTTATGACTTGTTTATGTATGTTTATCCTGAAATGCAGGAGATTTATCAAGGTTTGACTCTCCAGCTCAGGGGTCGGGAACCTTTTTGGCTGAGGGAGCCAAAAAGGCAACTATTTTAAAATGTATTTCCGTAAGAGGCATAACATTTTTTTTTTAACACTGAACACATCTAAACGCGTGCATTTTTAAGTAAGACCAACATTTCTAGAGTATAATAGGTCTCTTATTCTTTGGAATAACATTGCTATTCTGAAGCTAACTGTGGAGGGGGCGTGGCCCGCGGGCCTGCAGCGAACTGGGGTGTGCCAGGACCGGCCTCGAAATCAGCGAGAGCTGCGTAGATCGCCCACCTGAGCCTTGTTATCTAATCACCTGTCGCTCTGTTATAAGCAGCAGCCAGGAGGAGAGACGGGGTAGGGGCTGGAGCCAGAGAGTGAGCGAGAACGACAGAGAAAAAGACAATTGCTGGAAAGCAACTGAGAGACTTATTGAAAAATAAAACAATAGCGTAACCCTGAAACAAGCTCTCATGTCGGTGCTTGGTGGTCTGAAGAACCCCCAGGAGGACAAGCCCGACACTAACGTTTAATAAATAAATAACTTCTTAACGCAACTTCTTGAACAGGTGCGGTAGTAAACGGATGGATGGACTAAAAATGCATGAGAATGTTTTATGTTTTGAACATTATTTTTAACACTTATTACAAGTGGAATTATTCATTACTTATGTTAAGCAATGTCAGCTCAGATTTATCCGAGAGCCAGATGCAGTCATCAAAAGAGCCACATCTGGCTCTAGAGCCATAGGTTCCCTACCCCTGCTCCAGCTGATGCTTAAATGTCTAATGCTACTATTTATTAGGCTCTACTCCTTTCAAATCCCAGCTTTAAATTTGGAAAAAACCTTCCTCTAGAACAGGGGTCGGGAATCTTTTTGGATGAGAGAGCCCATTACGAAGACAATTTTTGTTTTTTAATATGTCAAAATGTACCGTTCATAATAATACTAAACTGTAGGGCAGTAACCTTAACCTGTTTTGAGCTAAGGCCCATGATGAAGAAAATACAGAGGCACACCACTAGCAGAAAAGGTTGAAAAACGAAACTCCACAAGGTTGTCGTGCCTTATTTTGAATTTGTTGTTGTTTTCCTGTGTGTAGTACTTAAGTTCCTGTCTCGCGCCGTTATCTTGGTGACACTTCCTTCCTGTTTTGTTGGTGTTTTCCCGTAGCAGCTTCACTTTGAGTGGTATTGCCTGACCTGCTTTGTGTTAGCAATTTAGTATTTAAGTCGTGCAGACGCTATGCTTCTTTGTGGGGATATTATTGATCGTAATTTCATGTACGTACTTTGTGGACGCCATCTCTGCTCCACACGCTGTAAGTCTTTGCTGTCGTCCAGCATTCTGTTTTTAGTTTACTTTGTAGCAAGTTCAGTTTTACTTTTATTTTGCATAGCCATCCCTATGCTTCATTGCCTTTTCCTTTCCCTTTTGTTCTTTTTTGGTTTAATCATTACATACCTTTTAGCCTGCACACCGTCTCCCACTGTGCTCTGCATATTGGGATCACGACAAACCATCCTCGACGCATTCCGACTTCTACAAAGCATTGAACTGCCTGCTGCCACCTACTGATGTGGTGTATTACATGGAGTGGAGGTTGCCCTCCCATGGGTCCTCCAGACCAGAGTTTTTCAACATTTTTTGCGTTGGAAAAACCCATAGTCACACCACCAGCAGAAATCACTAAAAAAACAAAACTCAGTTGGGAGTAAAAAGTCGTCGTCGCAATTGTTGGATATGACTTTAAAGCATAACCAAGCATGCATCACTATAGCTCTTGTCTCAAAGTAGGTGTACTGTCACCACCTGTCAAATCACGCCCTGACGTATTTTGAGTTTATTGCAGTTTTCTTGTGTGTAGTGTTTTACTTCTTGTCTTGCGCCTCTATTTTTTGGGGGGTATTTTCCTGTAGCGGTTTCATGTCTTCCTTTGAGCGATATTTCTCGCATCTACTTTGTTTTAGCAATCAAGAATAGTTCAGTTGTTTTCACCCTGTGATGAGGTGGCGACTTGTCCAGGGTGTACTCCGCCTTCCGCCCGATTGTAGCTGAGATAGGCTCCAGCTCCCCCGTGACCCCAATAGAAAATGGATGGATTATCCTTCTTTGTGGGGACATTGTTGATAGTCATGTTCGGATGTACTTTGTGGACGCCGTCTTTGCTCCGCAGTAAGTCTTTGCTGTCGTCCAGCATTCTGGTTTTGTTTAATTCGTAGTTCAGTTTTAGTTTTGTTCCGCATAGCCTTCCCTAAGCTTCAATGCCCTTTCTTAGGCACACTCACTTTTTGTTTATGTTTTTGTTTAAGCATTAAATACCTTTTTTACCTGCACGCTGCCTCCTGCTGTTTCCAATATCCATCCATCCATCTTCTTCCGCTTATTCGAGGTCGGGTCGTGGGGGCAGCAGCCTAAGCAGGGAAGACCAGACTTCCCTCTCCCCAGTCACTTCGTCTAGCTCTTCCCGGGGGATCCCGAGGCGTTCCCTGGCCAGTCTGGAGACATAGTCTTCCCAACGTGTCCTGGGTCTTCCCCGTGGCCTCCTACCAGTTCTACGTGCCCTAAACACCTCCCTAAGGAGGCGTTCGGGTGGCAACCTGACCAGATGCCCGAACCACCTCATCTGGCTCCTCTCCATGTGGAGGAGCAGCGGCTTTACTTTGAGTTCCTCCCGGATGGCAGAGCTTCTCACCCTATCTCTAAGGGAGAGACCCGCCAAACTCATTTCGGCCGCTTGTACCCGTGATCTAATCCTTTCGGTCATGACCCAAAGCTCATGTCCATAGGTGAGGATGGGAATGTAGATCGACCGGTAAATTGAGAGCTTTGCCTTACGGCTCAGCTCCTTCACCATAACGGATCGGTACAACGTCCGCACTACTGAAGACGCCGCACCGATCCGCTTGTCGATCTCACGATCCACTCTTCCCTCACTCGTGAACAAGACTCCTAGGTACTTGAACTCCTCCACTTGGGGCAGGGTCTCCTCCCCAACCCGTAGATGGCACTCCACCCTTTTCCGGGCGAGAACCATGGACTCGGACTTGGAGGTGCTGATTCTCATTCCGGTCGCCTCACACTCGGCTGCGAACCGATCCAGTGAGAGCTGAAGATCCTGGCCAGATGAAGCCATCAGGACCACATCATCTGCAAAAAGCAGATACTTAATCCCAGGGCCACCAAACCGGAACCCTTCAATGCCTTGACTGCGCCTAGAAATTCTGTCCATAAAAGTTATGAACAGAATCGGTGACAAAGGGCAGCCTTGGCGGAGTCCAACCCTCACTGGAAATGTGTTTGACCTACTGTGCCGGCAATGCGGACCAAGCTCTGACACTGATCGTACAGTGTTTCCAATATCTACAAAGCACATTTCGGCCGTTTATACCCGTGATCTTGTCATTTCGGTCATAACCCAAAGCTCATGACCATAGGTGAGGATGGGAACTTAGATAGACCGGTAACCTGAGAGCTTTGCCTTCCGGCTCAGCTCCTTCTTCACCACAACAAATCGATACAACGTCCGCATTACTAAAGACGCCCCACGGATCCACCTGTCGATCTCACGATCCACTCTTCCCTCACTCGTGAACAAGACTCCTGGGTACTTGAACTCCTCCACTTGGGGCAGGGTCTCCTCCCCAACCCGGAAATGGCACTCTACCCTTTTCCTCAATAAATGTATGAGAATGTTTTATGGCGCTAAAATAATCTGCGAGCCAGATGCAGTCATCAAAAAAGCCACATCTGGCTCTGGCGCCATAGGTTCCCTACCCTTGCCCTAGAGACATGACTTAATAGGATAGAAATGTGTGCTTTATTCTCCCCACAGTACGTTACAGAGTAGATGTTTCTAGAGTAGTTGTGAACACCAGACCGTGACGCTCCGTGCAATCTAGCATTTGATTGGTTCGTGTTCGTCTCCTGACTCGCTCACATGACAGAGGAACGTCTTCCCTGTTGTTCTTCCTAGTTGGCTGGCTGTGTGAAAGCGGGTCAGTGGAGCATTTGTCTCTCGCTGCACATTAACTTGTGATTCCCCAGATGTGTGAACTCACATGCTTGCCGTGTCTTCTCCACATGCGTTTCACATCCATTGTTTCCCCCTTTTTGTCCTTACTATTGCCCCATTTCCTGTCTCTTTGGTCCCCATTTCCTGTCTCTTTGGTCCACTATTTTCACCTTTCTTCAATAGATACCCCCTACTAAGTGTTGTTTTTCTCTTCAACTTGGTCCTCTCGGTCTGGGTTGTTTTGTGTGTGAAGTGAAGTGAAGTGAATTATATTTATATAGCGCTTTTCTCTAGTGACTCAAAGCGCTTTACATAGTGAAACCCAATATCTAAGTTACATTTAAACCAGTGTGGGTGGCACTGGGAGCAGGTGGGTAAGGTGTCTTGCCCAAGGACACAACGGCAGTGACTAGGATGGCGGAAGCGGGAATCGAACCTGCAACCCTCAAGTTACTGGCACGACCGCTCTACCAACCGAGCTATGCCGCCCATACATACATATTACAAGTTGTACTTGTAATATGTAAACAAACTGGAAGCAGGGAACAAAAAACAGTAAGCTACAAACATCTAACAAATATAGCTTATCGCTACGCGCCAAAGACACGACACGACAGGAGCGACAATACATGACAATAATCCAGCACTGACTGGAGGACAAAAGCAGGTAAAAATAGGAGCGGGCTGATTGACACCAGGTGTGGCCAGGTGCCAATCGGCCGCAGCTGAGGGGAAAAAGCGCTCAGGGAGAAAAGACAGGAAACCAAGAAAATAAGAGCGCTGACAGGAAATACTACACACAGAGGAAAAAACTAGAACACAAACGCAATTTTCTATACTGAATGGGCTAATTATAACCGCAAGGTATTTTTTTTATTACCCAAATTGCAAAAAGGGCAAAGCATTAATTGGTAGCAGGCAAAAACTGGAAACCGAAGTACATGAGAATGTGGAAATGAAAACGTAACTGTTTTTGACCACGTGGTCCTTGACTATCAACAAGTACATTGAGCAGCACAGGGACAGAACCAATGTTGCATTAAAGGCCTACTGAAATGAGATTTTCTTATTGAAACGGGGATAGCAGGTCCATTCTATGTGTCATACTTGATCATTTCGCGATATTGCCATATTTTTGCTGAAAGGATTTAGTAGAGAACATCGCCGATAAAGTTCGCAACTTTTGGTCGCTAATAAAAAAGCCTTGCCTGTACCGGAAGTAGCAAACGATTTGCGCGTGACGTCACGGGTTGTAGGGCTCCTCACATCCTCACATTGTTTACAATTATAGGCACCAGCAGCTGGAGCGATTCGGACCAAGAAAGCAACAATTTCCCCATTAATTTGAGCGAGGATGAAAGATTCGTGGATGAGGAAAGTTAGAGTGAAGCACAATTTTCCCATCCAAAAACATGTTCGCTTGACCGCTCTGTGTTAAAGCTTCACAACAAACAAAGAAACACAGGCTTTGTTTCAGTGCTAAAGGCAGCTGCAATCCACCGCTTTTCACCAACAGCATTATTCTTTATAGTCTCCATTATTAATTGAACAAATTGCAAAAGATTCAGCAACACAGATGTCCAAATTACTATGTAATTGTGCGATCAAAAGAGACGACTTTTAGCCGTGTGTGGTGCTGGGCTAATATGTCCGCTACAACCCGAGACGTCACAAACACGCCTCATCATTCCGCGATATTTTCAACAAGAAACTCCGCGGGAAATTTAAAATTGTAACCCAGTGTCGAGACCAGGACTATGGTGTGTATTGTTTTCCAAAGGTGCGAAGCGACTGGATCGGACATGGCGTGAAGGTAATGACATCTTTTAATTTTTACACCCAAAAGTACTACAAAAACAAACGGTATAGAAAAAAACTCGCACAAAGGTAGAACTATGGACATAAAACAAAACTTGCAAACTATGGCATGAATAAGGAAAACTTACTTGGAATGAGAAAAGAGCATGAAAAAGAGCAGCATGGATCATCAGCATGAATAAGAAGGGTGTATAGAGGTTGTTGTCGCCAGGCTGACTGCCTGGCAACTGCAGGCTTAAAGGCCTACTGAAATGAGATTTTCTTATTTAAACGGGGATAGCAGGTCCATTCTATGTGTCATACTTGATCATTTCGCGATATTGCCATATTTTTGCTGAAAGGATTTAGTAGAGAACATCGACGATAAAGTTCGCAACTTTTGGTCGCTAATAAAAAAGCTTTGCCTGTACCAGAAGTAGCAGACGATGTGCGCGTGACGTCACTGGTTGTAGGGCTCCTCACATTCTCACATTGTTTACAATCATAGCCACCAGCAGCTAGAGCGATTCGGACCGAGAAAGCGACAATTTCCCCCATTAATTTTGAGCATGGATGAAAGATTCGTGGATGAGGATACTGAGAGTGAAGGACTAGAAGGAAAAAAAAGACGAGGGCAGTGGTTAGCGTTCAGATGTTATTAGACACATTTACTAGGATAATTCTGGAAAATCCCTTATCCAACAAAGCACTAGCCACTCCCCGCACTCATGCTACCGCACCCTCACCTCACTCGCCCACACACTCATCTCACATGCTGTCACATATTAAAGGGCCACACACACACTTACGCTACTCTCGCAACACATGCTAACCCATTTGAAGCGTCACCACCGCATTCAAGCAGCCTTTCCTCGGCGAGTCAGGCAGGGCGGTATGGCTTAGTGGGTAGAGCGGCCGTGCCAGAAACCTGAGAGTTGCAGGTTCGCTTCCCACCTATGGACATCAAAGTCGCTGCCGTTGTGTCCTTGGGCAGGACACTTCACCTTTTGCCCCCGATGCCGCTCACATCGGTGAATGAATGATGAATGAATGATTGGTGGTGGTCGGAGGGGCCGTAGGCCCAAACTGGTAGCCACGCTTCCGTCAGTCTACCCCAGGGCAGCTGTGGCTACTGATGTAGCTTACCACCACCAGGTGTGAATGAATGGTGGCTTCCCACTTCTCTGTGAGCGCTTTGAGTATATCATCCATCCATCCATTATCTACCGCTTATTCCCTTTCGGGGTCACGGGGGACGCTGGCGCCTATCTCAGCTACAATCGGGCGGAAGGCGGGGTACACCCTGGACAAGTCGCCACCTCATCGCAGGGCCAACACAGATAGACAGACAACATTCACACTCACATTCACACACTAGGGCCAATTTAGTGTTGCCAATCAACCTATCCCCAGGTGCATGTCTTTGGAAGTGGGAGGAAGCCGGAGTACCCGGAGGGAACCCACGCATTCACGGGGAGAACATGCAAACTCCACACAGAAAGATCCCGAGCCTGGATTTGAACCCAGGACTGCAGGACCTTCGTATTGTAAGGCAGACGCACTAAGCCCTCTGCCACCGTGAAGCCGCTTTGAGTATATAACAATAGAAAAGCGCGATATAAATCTAATCCATTATTATTATTATTAATATTATAAAGCAATAAGAAATGTTTTTATAGCAGCAGATTTAATTCCAAAAGGCATTAAAAACTAGATTTTGACCCACTTCTATGGTGGAAGAACAATGAGCCCATATATCCTCTTACTGCCAAATTAGCCAGACTAAGGGGGAAAGAAAAGTTAATCTGAGGCTGAGTTGACTTGAAACTGTTTAATGTTGCACTTTTTATATGTAGAATAAAAGTTTTGTCATTTTATTTAATCTGAGCAACAACTTGAGGCAGTTTAATGTTGATTAACGTGTACCCCGATTTAAAAAAGTTGGTCAATTGTGTGGAATGTGTACTGTACTGTGCAATCTACTAATAAAAGTCTCAAACAATCAATCAATCAAAAAAGCACTTTATATGTAGAAAGGTTTTGTTAAGAAACCATTCTGAGCCTTATCTTATTTAGTTTTTATTTTATATATGTTGACCACATTAACCCTGGCAACGGACCCTGTGTGTATATGTATGTTATGCCATTGTTTACAAATTTGGTAAATAAATAACCCAAAAAATGTATATGTTGTTGTTTTCTTACTGTTGCGAAAATGAACCGAACCGTGACCTCTAAACCGAGGTACGTACCGAACCGAATGCCAACCAGTCGTAACACATTCTGAGCCTTATCTTATTTAGTTTTTATTTTATATATGTTGACCAAATTAACCATGGCAACGGACCCTGTGTGTATATGTATGTTATGCCATTGTTTACAAATTTGGTAAATAAATAACCTCAAAAATTTATATTTTGTTGTTTTCTTACTGTTGCGAAAATGAACCCAACCGTGACCTCTAAACCGAGGTACGTACCGAACCGAAATTTTTGTGCACCGTTACACCCCTAATAATAGCCGCACCAGGTTATAAGGCGCACTGTCGATTTTGGAGAAAAGTAAAAGAAGACAAATACAGTATGTATGGTAGCTAGATGTCATTTTCTTGCTACAAACAAGTTCAGTATGTCGTTTCCAAGTAAAAAAAATTTGGTTTCAAACACCGGGGCTAGTTTCAGTTCCACAGGGTTTCGAACAGAGCCAAGGCAAAGACATTATTCCGTATTTGTTATATGAGTTTTTTTATGATACATTTTAGGCACCGGGGCTAGTTTTAGTTCCACAGGGTTTCAAACACCGATGCTAGTTTTAGTTTCAAACACCGGGGCTAGTTTTAGTTCCACAAGGTTTCGAACAGAGCCAAGGCAAAGACATTTTTCCGTATTTGTTATATGAGTTTTTTTATGATACATTTTAGGCACCGGGGCTAGTTTTAGTTCCACAGGGTTTCAAACACCGATGCTAGTTTTAGTTTCAAACACCGGGGCTAGTTTTAGTTCCACAAGGTTTCGAACAGAGCCAAGGCAAAGACATTTTTCCGTATTTGTTATATGAGTTTTTTTATGATACATTTTAGGCACCGGGGCTAGTTTTAGTTCCACAGGGTTTCAAACACCGATGCTAGTTTTAGTTTCAAACACCGGGGCTAGTTTTAGTTCCACAAGGTTTCGAACAGAGCCAAGGCAAAGACATTTTTCCGTATTTGTTATATGAGTTTTTTTATGATACATTTTAGGCACCGGGGCTAGTTTTAGTTCCACAGGGTTTCAAACACCGATGCTAGTTTTAGTTTCAAACACCGGGGCTAGTTTTAGTTCCACAAGGTTTCGAACAGAGCCAAGGCAAAGACATTTTTCCGTATTTGTTATATGAGTTTTATTATGATACATTTTAGGCACCGGGGCTAGTTTTAGTTCCACAGGGTTTCAAACAACGATGCTAGTTTTAGTTCCACAAGGTTTCGAACAGAGCCAAGGCAAAGACATTTTTCCGTATTTGTTATATGAGTTTTTTTATGATACATTTTAGGCACCGGGGCTAGTTTTAGTTCCACAGGGTTTCAAACACCGATGCTAGTTTTAGTTTCAAACACCGGGGCTAGTTTTAGTTCCACAAGGTTTCGAACAGAGCCAAGGCAAAGAAATTTTTCCGTATTTGTTATATGAGTTTTTTTATGATACATTTTAGGCACCGGGGCTAGTTTTAGTTCCACAGGGTTTCAAACACCGATGCTAGTTTTAGTTTCAAACACCGGGGCTAGTTTTAGTTCCACAAGGTTTCGAACAGAGCCAAGGCAAAGAACTTTTTCCGTATTTGTTATATGAGTTTTTTTATGATACATTTTAGGCACCGGGGCTAGTTTTAGTTCCACAGGGTTTCAAACACCGATGCTAGTTTTAGTTTCAAACACCGGGGCTAGTTTTAGTTCCACAAGGTTTCGAACAGAGCCAAGGCAAAGACATTTTTCCGTATTTGTTATATGAGTTTTTTTATGATACATTTTAGGCACCGGGGCTAGTTTTAGTTCCACAGGGTTTCAAACACCGATGCTAGTTTTAGTTTCAAACACCGGGGCTAGTTTTAGTTCCACAAGGTTTCAAACAGAGCCAAGGCAAAGACATTTTTCCGTATTTGTTATATGAGTTTTTTTATGATACATTTTAGGCACCGGGGCTAGTTTTAGTTCCACAGGGTTTCAAACACCAATGCTAGTTTTAGTTTCAAACACCGGGGCTAGTTTTAGTTCCACAAGGTTTCGAACAGAGCCAAGGCAAAGACATTTTTCCGTATTTGTTATATGAGTTTTTTTATGATACATTTTAGGCACCGGGGCTAGTTTTAGTTCCACAGGGTTTCAAACACCGATGCTAGTTTTAGTTTCAAACACCGGGGCTAGTTTTAGTTCCACAAGGTTTCGAACAGAGCCAAGGCAAAGACATTTTTCCGTATTTGTTATATGAGTTTTTTTATGATACATTTTAGGCACCGGGGCTAGTTTTAGTTCCACAGGGTTTCAAACACCGATGCTGGTTTTAGTTTCAAACACCGGGGCTAGTTTTAGTTCCACAAGGTTTCGAACAGAGCCAAGGCAAAGACATTTTTCCGTATTTGTTATATGAGTTTTTTTATGATACATTTTAGGCACCGGGGCTAGTTTTAGTTCCACAGGGTTTCAAACACCGATGCTAGTTTTAGTTTCAAACACCGGGGCTAGTTTTAGTTCCACAAGGTTTCGAACAGAGCCAAGGCAAAGACATTTTTCCGTATTTGTTATGAGTTTTTTTATGATACATTTAAGATCTGTGCTTTGTATTCACAAAACACACAGATGTCTTTTCCATTGGACAACGGCACCACGGTATACGGTACCACAGTCTGTATTAACACATCCTGTATAAACTCTGTCAAATCCAATTTAGATCTGGTGGCAATTTGTTGTGCTCGTGTAGGACAATAGTAGCATGAACCCCTTGCTCTCAAAACATAATTTTATTGGACCTGACCTTCCCTTGTCCTCATTGTTCGTACACTACACTACAGACACACCCTACCCACAGCTGTTCTCTCCTGATATCTTGTTATACACAAACACACGAACATTCCACACAGTTTCTTGTTGCTATGGTTGGATTTCCGCAGTAGCTGACCCACATATTCCAGTGTAGTAAAATGATGACAGCACTCTTACTCTATTTGGCTGCTCGCAGACTGTGGTAATCACTCTGAACCAGTTTAACGCCGTACCGCAGAGACCTTTGAGTCTTGACCCACTCCCTGTTACAGTCATGCATGTAATTTGAAGCAGCCGGGTGTTGTTGGTTTTTTAAAAAAAAATGAATAATCCATTCCTATTCTGTACAGCACTCTTGTATCATACCGCCATGTATCCAGTGAAGGAATCCATAGTTTTTCTCTTAATTGCTGCTGCAGGGATTCAATTTCCCAGCAGGGACTATTTGGAGTCCTCACAAGGAGAATCCAATAATCTGTCCCTGACCTTTAACCTATCCTGGAGTGTGATAGAATAATGAATAGAGCATCTCACTATATTATTCTGTGCATTGTTTCTGCTACATGTCGAAGTGAAGTGAATTATATTTATATAGCGCTTTTCTCTAGTAACTCAAAGCGCTTTTACAAATTGAAACCTAATATGTAAGTTACATTAAACCAGTGTGGGTGGCACTGGGAGCAGGTGGGTAAAGTGCCTTGCCCAAGGACACGACGGCAGTGACTAGCATGGCAGAAGCGGGGATCGAACCTGGAACCCTCAAGTTGCTGGCACGGCCACTCTACCAACCGAGCCATGCCGCCCCATATAGCTATACTGTTGTCTGTGCGTGGTTGAATTGGTCACACAAGGATTCCTTACTGTTTCCAGGATGAAATGGAGGAGTTGAGATCCGAGATGCTGGAGATGAGAGACATGTACATGGAGGACGACGTCTACCAGTTGCAGGAACTACGGCAACAGCTGGAGCAGGTGTGGGACCGAACACACAAGGGTTAACCCTTGGGTAATATTCATGTTGTTGTTACTCAGCCAGTGTTTGTGGGTCTGATGGACCCGTTGCATTTTGTGGCTT
Source organism: Nerophis ophidion (assembly GCF_033978795.1). NCBI lineage: Eukaryota > Metazoa > Chordata > Actinopteri > Syngnathiformes > Syngnathidae > Nerophis > Nerophis ophidion. The sequence goes on along the minus strand of NC_084616.1, from coordinate 74,316,292 downwards.
TTAATGCCTCGCAATCAAACAATTTTACGTTAAAATACTGAACAGATGTTTATTGGGATAAGGTAGCGTTTGTGGCTGAGTAACAACAATGTGAACGTTGCACGGAACATTTCTCTGCCCGTTTCTGCAACCCACAGAAGGTTACAACACTGTTTGTCAAAACTGTCTGCTCTCATTTTCTCGCACATTTGACCCTCTGATGTTCTGTGTACCTACAGCCTGTCATCCTCCTGTCTAGGCCTGTTGTGTGTGTGTGTGTGTGTTCGTGTGTGCGGTACACAGAACATAAATTTCCATTGCACAAGGGTTAACCCTTGTGTAATGTTCATATTGTTGTTACTCAGCCATCGTTTGTGGGTCTGATGGACCCATTGTATTTTGTGGCTTTTAATGCCTCACAATCAAACCCTTTTATGTTAAAATACTGAACAGATGTTTATTGGGATAAGGTAGCGTTTGTGGCTGAGTAACAACAATGTGAACGTTGCACGGAAAATTTCTCTGCCCGTTTCTGCATCCCACAGGGATTCTTCTTTTGTGTTTCTGCACCTGCCGTTCCCACAGAAGGTTACAACATTGTTTGTCAACACTGTCTGCTCTCATTTTCTCGCACATTTGACCCTCTGATGTTCTGTCATCCTCCTGTCTAGGCCTGTCGTTCGTGTGTGCGGTACACAGAACATAAATTTCCATTACACAAGGGTTAACCCTTGTGTAATAGTCATATTGTTGTTACTCATCCAGTGTTTGTGGGTCTGATGGACCCGTTGCCTTTTGTGGCTTTTAATGCCTCACAATCAAACACTTTTATGTTAAAATACCAAACAGATGTCCACCTCATCCCAATAAATGTTTTCTTGTTTGTTATTTCGCAAAACAATGCTCAAACTCCGAATGGGTGCCAATGTTAATAAAATATCAGAATGGTCATGAAGTCTAAAATAATACATTGTCAAACAGAAGTAGGAGTAGTGCGGACAATAATGCAGCTGCAGTTCTACCAAGAAGGAAGTCTGCTAGCTAAGACTAAACATCCGAACAGATGTCTACCTTAACCCCAATAAACATCTGTTCAGTATTTTCACATAAAAGTGTTTGATTGTGAGGTATTAAAAGCCACAAAATGCAATGGGTCCATCAGACCCCCAAACGCTGGCTGAGTAACAACAATATGAACATTGCATGGAAAATTTCTCTGCCAGTTTCTGCATTACACAGGGATTCTTCTTTTGTGTTTCTGCACCTGCGGTTCTCACACAAGGTTGCAAAATTGTTTGTCAACACTGTCTGCTCTCTTTTTCTCGCACATTTGAGCCTCTGATGTTCTGTGTACCTACACTCTCTCCTCCTCCTGTCTAGGGCTGCTATGTGTGTATGTGTGTGTCTAGTACACAAAACAACAATTTCCACACTTCTATTAGCCCCGGGTCCAGTGGACCCGGACATGTTATATCAGGGCTGTCCAAACTTTTTCCACAGAGGGCCGCACACGGAAAAATTTAAGCATGCGGGGGCCATTTTGATATTTTTCATTTTCAAACCATAACAAAATATATAGATTTTTTTTTTATGCTTAGGGCTCCTGTCACTAAAATGTTAAAAATAAGTCAAATTATTATTATCATTTTTTATTTAATGCTTACAGTAAATCTATATATCAACTTGAGGTTGATATAAAGTAAAACAAATAAGGTTTTATGCCTTTTCTGTCAAAGACAACTTTGTTTTTTATAGTAAAACTGAAATATGCAGTATTTATTTAGATGGATAGTACTTTATTGATTCCTTCAGGAGAGTTCCTTTATTTAACAATTAAAGCCCTCAAAGATCAATAATGCAGGACACCAATGATTTTAATTATTTCATATTTTTGAGTAATGATAGTGAAAAGTTAAATAAAATCCTACTAAATATATTTGAGATCTGAAAAGTTCCCCACTCATAAGGTAATACATTTTTATTAGTTTTTTTTTTGGACTTTTAACACTTAAATTTCAAGATCAACTTCCAATATATCTGTCGATTTTCAGTTTGAACTATTATTTTGTTTGTTTTATGCTCTTTGGTCAAAACTTTGATGTTTTTATATGGCAACCACACAACATATGCAATATTTTTTCCACATAAAATATTTAAAAGTGATCATTTTTAAGTAATAATTCATTATAACATAGATTTTTTTGGTCCTTTTTTTTGGAGCAATGGAAAAAAAAGAAAATAAAGACAAAAGGAACAAAAAAAACTTCCTGCATGCCAGCTTTGCGTCAACATTTCCACTTTTTCTCATTAGATTTTCCCTCATTCCACTTTTTTTAAATGTTTTTTTTTTTAATTTTTGCAATACTATCAATTTTGCAATTTTTGCAGAATGTGTGGCGGCCCGGTAAACGATTAGCTGGGAGCCGCAAATGGCCGCACTTTGGACACCCTCTGTCTTATATGTAATAGAAATGTGTAGGGGGGGGTGTATGGTGTGTGGTCATTAATGATGTATTCTGATATATGTTTTTCCCAGAATAGGAGACAAAGTTAGTGAGTCTCAGTTTGAAAAATGACTTAATTGTATCATTTTTCTTTTAATAAAAAATTAAAACGGGTCCCTCAGACCTGAACAACACACACGCCCACATGGTTGGAATACATTCAAATTCCTGTCATTTTTTTGACTGTAAATCTGAAATGTTTGCCATCTCACATGTGAAGTGAAGTGAATTAAATTTATATAGCGCTTTTCTCTAGTGACTCAAAGCGCTTTACATAGTGAAACCCAATATCTAAGTTACATTTAAACCAGTGTGGGTGACACTGGGAGACAGGTGGGTAAAGTGTCTTGCCCAAGGACACAACGGCACGACTAGGATGGCGGAAGCGGGAATTGGACCTGCAACCCTCAAATTGCTGGCACGGCCGCTCTACCAAACGAGCTATACCGCCCCATGTGTGCTGGTATGACCATACGGTCCATTAAAACCTTGAATTCTTCAATACATGTATCGAACTACTGTACTCAAAGTGTGTATTTGTCCATATCAATAAATGTTATTTGTATTTAGAAAGGTATTTTTAATTGAAAAAAAAGAGTGATTTTTGAGCTCGACTTCACTTATTTAATGCTTAGATTTCCACTTTTAGTAGTGCAGGATCTCTGTGTAAAAGACACTAAACATGCATGCAAAAAGACAACAGGGCAACGACAACAACTACAGTATACTTTAACACTTCCTGGGTGTGGTTCTGATTGGCAGGCCAACAAGACTTGCCGCATCCTGCAGTACCGGCTGAGGAAGGCAGAGCGTCGCTCTCTACGAGTGGCCCAAACGGGGCAAGTGGACGGAGAACTAATCCGAACGCTGGAGCAAGACGTCAAAGTAAGTGTTTGGCTGCAACAAAGCTTAGTCAAATACGATGGAAATTTGTATTATCTAGTCATGTGATTATGTACCAAATTTTCTGGACCGTAGGGCGCACCGGATTTTAAGTGCATTGCTGATGAATGGTCTAGTGTCGATCTTTTTTTCATATATAATCAATGTTTATTTATATAGCCCCAAATCACAAATGTCTCAAAGGACTGCACAAATCATTACGACTACAACATCCTCGGAAGAACCCACAAAAGGGCAAGGAAAACTCACACCCAGTGGGCAGGGAGAATTCACATCCAGTGCTGACTATGAGAAACCTTGGAGAGGACCTCAGATGTGGGCAACCCCCACCCTCTAAGGGACCGAAAGCAATGGATGTCGAGCGGGTCTAACATGATACTGTGAAAGTTCAATCCATAGTGGCTCCCACACAGCCGCGAGAGTTCAGTTCAAAGCGGATCCAAGACAGCAGCGAGAGTCCCGTCCACAGGAAACCATCTCAAGCGGAAGCGGATCAGCAGCGTAGAGATGTCCCCAACCGATACACAGGCGAGCGGTCCATCCTGGGTCTCGACTCTGGACAGCCAGTACTTCATCCATGGTCAGCGGACCGGACCCCCTCCACAAGGGAGGGGGGGACATAAGAGAAAAAAGAAAAGAAGCGGCAGATCAACTGGTCTAAAAAGGAGGTCTATTTAAAGGCTAGAGTATACAGATGAGTTTTAAGGTGAGACTTAAATGCTTCTACTGAGGTAGCATCTCGAACTGTTACCGGGAGGGCATTCCAGAGTACTGGAGCCCGAACGGAAAACGCTCTATAGCCCGCAGACTTTTTTTGGGCTCTAGGAGTCACTAATAAGCCGGAGTCTTTTGAAGGCAGATTTCTTGCCGGGACATATGGTACAATACAATCGGCAAGATAGGATGGAGCTAGACCGTGTAGTATTTTATACGTAAGTAGTAAAACCTTAAAGTCACATCTTAAGTGCACAGGAAGCCAGTGCAGGTGAGCCAGTACAGGTATATATGTATGTATATATGTATATAAAGGTATATACAGTACAGGCGTAATGTGATCAAACTTTCTTGTTCTTGTCAAAAGTCTAGCAGCCGCATTTTGTACCAACTGTAATCTTTTAATGCTATATATGGGGAGACCCGAAAATAATACGTTACAGTAGTCGAGACGAGACGTAACAAACGCATGGATAATGATCTCGGCGTCTTTATAAGGCGCACCGGATTATAGGGCTCATTAAAGGAGTCATATTATTATTATTTTTTTATATAAATTGAAAACACTTCCTTGTAGTCTACATAGCATGTCATGGAGTTTTTTTTGTCAAAATCTTGCATAGGGTTATGTTTTACAGATCATTTTCAAGCCGCTTTCTGACAGTCGCTGCAGAATGCGCCGTTTTGTGGGCGGTCTTACTGTATTTACGTGACAGCGTCTTCTCCCCGTCATCCTGGTTGTAGCGGTGTAGCGTGCAAGGACAGGAGTGGAAGAAGGGTCAAAAGATGCAGCTAACTGTTTTAATGACATTCAGACTTTACGTCAGTCAATAACGGAGCAGCATCTGCTCATCCGGAAACAATGTGTCCCGTGAAAAAACGTCCGGCCGGAACTCTCTAATAACTAAAGTTCTTTGGGTGACTAATGTAAACTCACTACACCGGTATGTTTTCGTGGCGAGTTTACTGACCGATATAAGTAAGAACTTTACACTACTTTATATTAGAAATGGCAACAGCGGAGGATGAATGTCCCATAACAAGAAGATAGAGAAAAAAGGGGGGTTGCCCACATTTGAGGTCCTCTCCAAGGTTTCTCATAGTCATCATTGTCACTGGTGTCCCACTGGGTGTGAGTTTTCCTTGCCCTTTTGTGGGTTCTTCCGAGGATGTCGTAGTCGTAGTGGTTTGTACAGTCCTTTGAGACATTTGTGATTTAGGGCTGTATAAATAAACATTGATTGATTGATTGATTGATTGATTGAAAAAGAAGAAGCTTATCGACTACGGGGTCTCCACGGACTACAAAGGCGGACGCACGTAATTTTTCATGATTTATGCAGATCCCAAATACCGATCAGTAAAAAAAGTTGTGTTTGCATAATACGCTAGATAATAAGTTTTACCTCATTCACCCACACACCATAATAATACTCATATGTTTAATGCGCAGACAATCCATCAAGCGGTGTGGCTTCATAGCTTACCAAAGTCGTGCTAGAACATTTTTATTGATTTTTGAGCGCCCTGTGTAATGTTCTATATTTTCGATTGAACATATAAAGCATTTTGGTGTTGTTTACTTGAGCATATTGCCATCATAGCGCAGTCCACACATATCTCTTATGTTTGACTGCCATCTACTGTTCACAATATGTACCAAATAAAATTGCTGTGGGGTTGGTAAGTTTAACCAGAATTATCCCGTTACCATGAATTGATTTACGTGGAAATCGACTTGAATAAGTTGAAAAACTTATTGAGGTGTTACCATTTAGTGGTCAATTGTAGGGAATATATACTGTACTGTGCAATCTACTAATAAAAGTTTCAATCGATCAATCAATCCGTACATTAGGTGCACAGGGTTATAAGGCGAGTTTTGAGGGAAAAAAATGATATAAAAGGCGCCTTTTAGTCCGGACAATACGGTATTTATGTTTTTAAATTGGAACTTATTGTAATTTCCGGGCAATAGAATGCTCTGAAACATAGTTGCAGCCACCTAATTTTCGTACACATTTTGTTCTGTATGTATGTTTGCTACACAGGTCTATCAGCCGCAGATGTACATATTGAAACATGAAATATTCACACAGTGGCTTGTGTTCATTCACAAATTCAACGCAAAACAGTGCCTATAAAACGACATACAGTAGCTTGTAGGCACTTTCGAGTACAGTGAAGTCATCTTCATTGGCACACCCTGATCCGGTCTTTTAGTGGTGGTAGATTTCCGTTGATCGTCTTTGGCTCTGGGGCTGCGTCTTGTGCATTTTGTTGTTTCTGCTTCAGGGCGAAGGTGAGTGCATGGCACTCTAAATGGCTGACTGACTGATTGTGTAAGTGGGTTCGATTTAACGTGAACAATTTCATTGGTCCACTGTGACCTGTTTGGAAATTTCATTGGTCTGAGGTGACAAGGATAAGTTTATTGGTGGCATGTGAAGCTCGTAAAACGTGGGAAACAAAATCCATCAATTAGTGAGGGTTCACAGCATGGGAAAGAAATAGCGGCTTACAGACTGGACACCACAGTACATCTTCTTAAAGTAAGTAACAGTTTCATGGATACTTTTGACACACTTCTTCTGACCCAGTTCTTCCACACCCTCAAGACCTTTGTAAGGGCATGCTTCAAAACATCCCTTTAAAGTTCTCCATAGTCTCATTGTTAGGCTACTTTGAGAGACTCCTAACCGTACTTTCGACTGACCTCAATCACACACACACACACACACACACACACACACACACACACACACACACACTGGTTATCATTCGGACGGAATGGGGACCGGACCAATATGTTGATCAGGACTTGTGGGGACCACCCTTTCTACAGGTTGTGGAGGCATTAAGAAATAGTGGTAAAATGTCACACACACACACACACACACACACACACACACACACACACACACACACACACACACACTGGTTATCATTCGGACGGAATGGGGACCGGACCAATATGTTGATCTGGACTGGTGGGCACCACCCTTTCTACAGGTTGTGGAGGCATTAAGAAATAGTGGTAAAATGTCACACACACACACACACACACACACACACACACACACACACACACACACACACACACACACACACACACTGGTTATCATTCGGACGGAATGGGGACCGGACCAATATGTTGATCTGGACTGGTGGGCACCACCCTTTCTACAGGTTGTGGAGGCATTAAGAAATAGTGGTAAAATGTCACACACACACACACACACACACACACACACACACACACACACACACTGGTTATCATTCGGACGGAATGGGGACCGGACCAATATGTTGATCAGGACTTGTGGGGACCACCCTTTCTACAGGTTGTGGAGGCATTAAGAAATAGTGGTAAAATGTCACACACACACACACATACACACACACACACACACACACACACACACACACACACACACACACACACACACACACACACACACACACACACACTTTTGCGAAAAGGTCACACAATTTTTTATAGTCAAGGAAGACCAAAACAGATTATTACTATTTACCAAGGTCTAACTACTTTTCAGATATGTTGAATTGTGCAAATGTATAGTTCTTACGCATTTTCACGTCATACAAATTTCACCAAAATAAAAAAACAGTCCGGATGGTACTTTTCCTCTTTGGTCCGGAGAACACGACGTCCACAGTTTCCAAAAACATTTTGAAATGTTCATTTGTCAGACCTAAGAACACTTTACCACTTTGCATCAGTCCATCTGAGATGAGCTTGGGCCCAGTGAAGCCAGCGGCATTTCTGGGTGTTGTTGATAAATGGATTTGTAATGCATAGTAAAGTTTTAACTTGCACTTACAGATGAAGCGATGAACTGTAGTTATAGACAGTGGTTTTCTGAAGTGTTGCTGAGCCCATGTGGTGATAGTCTTTACACACTGATTTCGGTTTTTGATGCAGTACTGCCAGAGTGATCGGATTATTCGGCCTTGCCGCTTACGTGCAGGGATTTAATCATTTTAAAAATTAACTTCATTGTCTCCAAAAAGAAATTTGTCTTGGACATCACACAACGTTTTACATACATACATACATACATACGTTTGCATGTTCTCCCCGTGAATGCGTGGGTTCCCTCCGGGTACTCCGGCTTCCTCCCACTTCCAAAGACATGCACCTGGGGATAGGTTGATTGGCAACACTAAATTGACCCTAGTGTGTGAATGTGAGTGTGAATGTGGTCTGTCTATCTGTGTTGGCCCTGCGATGAGGTGGCGACTTGTCCAGGGTGTACCCCGCCTTCTGCCCGATTGTAGCTGAGATAGGCGCCAGCGCCCCCCGCGACCCCAAAAGGGAATAAGCGGTAGAAAATGGATGGATGGATACATACATACATACATACATACATACATACATACATACATACATACATACATACATACATACATACATACATACATACATACATACATACATACATACATACATACATACATTCATTCATTCATTCATTCATTCATACAGTTCATCAGACAATACAGTGATGACAGTGATCAGTGTGCTGGTATATCAGTTAGTTATAAGATCACACATTACACTCCCCCTGTATTGCACACCTTCCGTATTGCACTCCTTATTATTGCACCCGGTTATTACAGTAGTTTTCTATTGTTAGGTGCTTTGATTGCCTGTGGGACAAAGGAATATCTATACCTATTGAGTTAAAAATATATTTTATTTGTAAAAAGCACTTTAAATTGAGTAAACAACAGTGTATTAAAAAATAAAATTAAAATAAAAAGATAATTGAAAAAAATAAAAATAAAAACTACAACGGCCTAATAGCTAGAACTAGTATGCATAATCTCAAAAAAGGCTTTTTTAAAAAGAAGGGTTTTTAAGCCTTTTTTAAAAGCATCCACAGTCTGTGGTACCCTCAGGTGGCCAGGGAGAGCGTTCCACAGACTGGGAGCGGTGGAGCAGAAATTCCGGTCTCCCATTGTTTGTAGTTTTGTCCTCTGAGGTTGGAGGAGGTTAGCCTGTCCGGAGCGGAGGTGTGGTGTGGAGGATTTGGGGGTGAGTAGTTCTTTGAGGTAGAGGGAGGGCATTTCTATGGAGGCACTGGTGGGTTAATAGGGAGACTTTGTATTCAATCCTGAGTGGAACAGGAAGCCAGTGAAGGTATTTGAGAATTGGTGTGATATGGTCATATTTCCGCACTCTCATCAGTTTGTATGTTGCTGGGCTGTACCGTTTACCCTTTGCCATCAACACAATTTCACTATGAAGTTATTTCTCCTGATTCTCAGAACCTTTTGATGATATTATGGACCGTAGACGGTGAAATTCCTAAATTCCTTGCAACAGCTCGTTGAGAAATGTGGCGCAGTGGGGAGAGTGGCCGTGCGCAACCAGAGCGTCCCTGGTTCAATTCCCACCTAGTACCAACCTCGTCACGTCCGTTGTGTCCTGAGCAAGACACTTCACCCTTGCTCCTGATGGGTGCTGGTTGGCGCCTTGCATGGCAGCTCCCTCCATCAGTGTGTGAATGTGTGTGTGAATGGGTAAATGTGGAAGTAGTGTCAAAGCGCTTTGAGTACCTTGAAGGTAGAAAAGCGCTATACAAGTACAACCCATTTATCATTTATCATTTAAACTGTTGAACAATTTGCTCACGCATTTGTTCACAAAGCGGTGACCCTGGGCCCCATCTTTGTTTGTGAACGACTGAGCATTTCATGGAAGCTGATTTTATACCCAATCATGGCACCCACCTGTTCCCAATTAGCCCGTTCACCAAATAAGTGTTTGATGGGCATTCCTCAACTTTCTCAGTCTTTTTTGCCACTTGTGCCATCTTTTTTGCAATATATTTGCAGGCTTCAAATTCCAAATGAGCTAATGTTTGCAAAAAAATAACAAAGTTTACCGGTTCGAGTGTTGAGTATCTTGTCTTTGCTGTCTGTTCAATTGAATATAAGTTGAAAAGGATTTGCAAATCATGGTATTTTATTTCTATTTACCATTTACACAACTGGTTTTGGGTCTTGTATAAGAATGTGTGTGTGTTAATCTGACCCTGGAATGTGGACGGACCCTTTCACATTCCTTAAGTCTCCTCTGCTTTTTCCACGTGATGGAGGAGGACAACAAAGAAAGCTTTATATTCTAACCTAAGAGATACTGAGTGTGTGTGTGTGTGTGTGTGTGCGTGTGTGTGTGTGTGCATGTGTGCGTGTGTGTGTGATGATGTCACGATCCCTCCGCTTGCCTTTTCTGTGTGCGGCTCAGCGGCCGTCCCACCATCTGGTCGTCCTGGAAGAAGGACGGATGGAAAACGGAAGGGAAAAGGATGAGTGTACATCCTGTTTGTGTGGGTGAGCGAGAGAGAGAGAGAGAGAGAGAGAGAGAGAGAGAGAGAGAGAGAGAGAGAGAGAGAGAGAGAGAGAGAGATCTATGCAAAAAAAAAAAGAAACTTGGTGGCTGTTTGAAAATTCAAATCAACCAATCCGCGTGTGCAGGGGAGAAGTTAGGGAGTAAGAAAAAAAGCCAGGAGAAGCGAACGAGGGCAGGGAATAATTCAAGAGGGATTATGTGACTTTAATGGAGTTGATTTCAATGGCGATGTGACTTGAATTTTAATGTGAAAGCTTTCAATGACAGAGTATGAGAGAAGGGTAGTTAATGTCTACCATGTGCTCATCATTTACATATGCATTCAGGCTTATTCTTTATATTGACTTTGGTTGTGTTTTATGAAGAGATTTGTCGGAGTTTGTTGTTGACGAAACCCCAAGATGCGGAGAAGGAGGCAGGCATTGGGTAGGAAAACATGATTTAATAAAGATACTTCAATCAATCTTTACTTATATAGCCCTAAATCACTAGTGTCTCAAAGGGCTGCACATAAGAGTGGTGCGTTCAAGGACCCTTGATTAAAGTTAAAAACAGAAGTGTCACTAGTCTTTGACCTTGAAGCATTCACAAACGTAAAATAATTATATGTATTTGTGGCAGCACAGGAGAAAGTCATGTGTCAATTTTGCATCTTATTGCACATAATGATGCGTTCAAGGACCCTTGATTAAAGGTGCAAACAGAGGTCACTAGTCTTTGACCTTGAAGCATTCACACACGTAAAAATAACATCTATTTGTGGCAGCACAGGAGAAAGTTATGTGTCAATTTTGGATCTTATTGCACATAATAGTGGTGCGTTCAAGGACCCTTGATTAAAGTTAAAAACAGAAGTGTCACTAGTCTTTGACCTTGAAGCATTCACAAACGTAAAATAATTATATGTATTTGTGGCAGCACAGGAGAAAGTCATGTGTCAATTTTGCATCTTATTGCACATAATAGTGGTGCGTTCAAGGACACTTGATTAAAGTTACAAACAGAGGTGTCACTAGTCTTCGACCTTGAAGCATTCACACACATAAAAATAACATCTATTTGTGGCAGCACAGGAGAAAGTTGTGAGTCCATTTTGCATCTTAATGCACATAATAGTGGTGCGTTCAAGGACCCTTGATTAAAGTTACAAACAGAGGTGTCACTAGTCTTTGACCTTGAAGCATTCACACACGTAAAAATAACATCTATTTGTGGCAGCACAGGAGAAAGTCTTGTCAATTTTGCATCTTATTGCACATAATGATGCGTTCAAGGACCCTTGATTAAAGGTGCAAACAGAGGTGTCACTAGTCTTTGACCTTGAACCATTCACACACGTAAAAATAACATCTATTTGTGGCAGCACAGGAGAAAGTCTTGTCAATTTTGCATCTTATTGCACATAATAGTGGTGCGTTCAAGGACCCTTGATTAAAGTTACAAACAGAGGTGTCACTAGTCTTTGACCTTGAAGCATTCACACACGTAAAAATAACATCTATTTGTGGCAGCAGAGGAGAAAGTCATGTGTCAATTTTGCATCTTATTGCACATAATAGTGGTGCGTTCAAGGACCCTTGATTAAAGTTACAAACAGAGGTGTCACTAGTCTTTGACCTTGAAGCATTCACACACGTAAAAATAACATCTATTTGTGGCAGCACAGGAGAAAGTCTTGTCAATTTTGCATCTTATTGCACATAATAGTGGTGCGTTCAAGGACCCTTGATTAAAGTTAAAAACAGAAGCGTCACTAGTCTTTGACCTTGAAGCATTCACAAACGTAAAATAATTATATGTATTTGTGGCAGCAGAGGAGAAAGTCATGTGTCAATTTTGCATCTTATTGCACATAATAGTGGTGCGTTCAAGGACCCTTGATTAAAGTTACAAACAGAGGTGTCACTAGTCTTTGACCTTGAAGCATTCACACACGTAAAAATAACATCTATTTGTGGCAGCACAGGAGAAAGTCATGTGTCAATTTTGCATCTTATTGCACATAATAGTGGTGCGTTCAAGGACCCTTGATTAAAGTTACAAACAGAGGTCACTAGTCTTTGACCTTGAAGCATTCACACACATAAAAATGACATCTATTTGTGGCAGCACAGGAGAAAGTTGTGAGTCCATTTTGCATCTTATTGCACATAATAGTGGTGCGTTCAAGGACCCTTGATTAAAGTTAAAAACAGAAGTGTCACTAGTCTTTGACCTTGAAGCATTCACAAACGTAAAATAATTATATGTATTTGTGGCAGCACAGGAGAAAGTCATGTGTCAATTTTGCATCTTATTGCACATAATAGTGGTGCGTTCAAGGACCCTTGATTAAAGTTACAAACAGAGGTCACTAGTCTTTGACCTTGAAGCATTCACACACATAAAAATGACATCTATTTGTGGCAGCACAGGAGAAAGTTGTGAGTCCATTTTGCATCTTATTGCACATAATAGTGGTGCGTTCAAGGACCCTTGATTAAAGTTAAAAACAGAAGTGTCACTAGTCTTTGACCTTGAAGCATTCACAAACGTAAAATAATTATATGTATTTGTGGCAGCACAGGAGAAAGTCATGTGTCAATTTTGCATCTTATTGCACATAATAGTGGTGCGTTCAAGGACACTTGATTAAAGTTACAAACAGAGGTGTCACTAGTCTTCGACCTTGAAGCATTCACACACATAAAAATGACATCTATTTGTGGCAGCACAGGAGAAAGCTGTGAGTCCATTTTGCATCTTATTGCACATAATAGTGGTGCGTTCAAGGACCCTTGATTAAAGTTAAAAACAGAAGTGTCACTAGTCTTTGACCTTGAAGCATTCACAAACGTAAAATAATTATATGTATTTGTGGCAGCACAGGAGAAAGTCATGTGTCAATTTTGCATCTTATTGCACATAATGATGCGTTCAAGGACCCTTGATTAAAGGTGCAAACAGAGGTGTCACTAGTCTTTGACCTTGAACCATTCACACACGTAAAAATAACATCTATTTGTGGCAGCACAGGAGAAAGTCTTGTCAATTTTGCATCTTATTGCACAAAATGGTGGTGCGTTCAAGGACACTTGATTAAAGTTACAAACAGAGGTGTCACTAGTCTTCGACCTTGAAGCATTCACACATAAAAATAACTATTTGTGGCAGCACAGGAGAAAGTTGTGAGTCCATTTTGCATCTTATTGCACATAATAGTGGTGTGTTCAAGGACCCTTGATTAAAGTTAAAAACAGAAGTGTCACTAGTCTTTGACCTTGAAGCATTCACAAACGTAAAATAATTATATGTATTTGTGGCAGCACAGGAGAAAGTCATGTGTCAATTTTGCATCTTATTGCACATAATGATGCGTTCAAGGACCCTTGATTAAAGGTGCAAACAGAGGTGTCACTAGTCTTTGACCTTGAACCATTCACACACGTCCACAGGAGACCATCCCAAGCGGAGGCGGATCAGCAGCGTAGAGATGTCCCCAACCGATACACAGGCGAGCGGTCCATTCTGGGTCCCGACGAGCGGTCCATCCTATGTCCCCCCCTCCACCAGGGAGGGGGGGACATAGGAGAAAGAAAAGAAGCGGCAGATCAACTGGTCTAAAAAGGAGGTCTATTTAAAGGTTAGAGTATACAGATGAGTCTTAAGGTGAGACTTAAATGCTTCTACTGAGGTAAGCCACCCGAACGCCCCCCTAGGGAGGTGTTTAGGGCACGTCCAACCGGTAGGAGGCCACGGGGAAGACCCAGGACACGTTGGGAAGACTATGTCTCCCGGCTGGCCTGGGATAGCCTCGGGATCCCCCGGGAAGAGCTAGACGAAGTGGCTGGGGAGAGGGAAGTCTGGGTTTCCCTGCTTAGGTTGTTGCCCCCGCGACCCGACCTCGGATAAGCGGAAGAAGATGGATGGATGGATGTGCGTTACAATTCATTATTATTCACTTGTATATTATTATTTCCCTTTACAGTATTTGTTTGGACTATAACCTGATTTAGTTGGGTCTGCATGTGAAAGTCCAGGATGTACACGTGGAAGCCTCGCATGAGGAATAGCAGCAGTTGGCCGCGGTAGCAAAGACACAACGTGGGTGAAAAACGACACTGGTGGGAGACACAGGCCGACATCTCTGTGTCCCTCAACAACACATGACTGATTGTGTCGCCTTGCCGGCAGGGTCTGACGCTGGCGTGAGGTCAAGTTACACCACATTGTGTCATGTGTGTGTGTGTGTGTGTGGGTGTGTGTGTGCATTGGTGTGGTTTTTTCTGCAGTTTGTCGCTCCAGTGGTAGTGTGTTGTCATCTGTCTTATGAAAATATAGACAGACACTCCTTCCTCCCATCGCTGAGTCAGTGGAAAAGTTCTACTGCCAACTCTTCTTGTTTGTACCCCTATTTGAGAGCCAGTGATCTAGAAGAGGTTGAATAGTGAATAATTCTATTTTATGCATAGACGTGCATAAAACTGAGCAAATAACGAGTCAAGGAATCCATTTTTGCTTTTAGACTGTCAATCAACATTTTCTCCGGGCGGTTGGATACTTTGTGGACTTGGAGAAGGCATTCGACCGTGTCCCTCGGGAAGTCCTGTGGGGAGTGCTCAGAGAGTATGGGGTACCGGACTGTCTTATTGTACGATCAGTGCCAGATCTTGGTCCGCATTGCTGGCAGTAAGTCAAACACATTTCCAGTGAGGGTTGGACTCCGCCAAGGCTGTCCTTTGTCACCGATTCTGTTCATAACTTTTATGGACAGAATTTCTAGGCGCAGTCAAGGCGTTGAGGATTTCCGGTTTGGTGACCGCGGGATTAGGTCTCTGCTTTTTGCAGATGATGTGGTCCTGATGGCTTCATCTTACCGGGATCTTCAGCTCTCACTGGATCGGTTCGCAGCCGAGTGTGAAGCGGCCGGAATGAGAATCAGCACCTCCAAGCCCGAGTCCATGGTTCTCGCCCGGAAAAGGGTGGAGTGCCATCTCCGGGTTGGGGAGGAGACCCTGCCCCAAGTGGAGGAGTTCAAGTACCTAGGAGTCTTGTTCACGAGTGGGGGAAGAGTGGATCGTGAGATCGACAGGCGGATCGGTGAGGCGTCTTCAGTAATGCGGACGTTGTATCGATCCGTTGTGGTGAAGAAGGAGCTGAGCCGGAAGGCAAAGCTCTCAATTTACCGATCGATCTACGTTCCCATCCTCACCTATGGTCATGAGCTTTGGGTCATGACCGAAAGGATAAGATCACGGGTACAAGCGGCCCAAATGAGTTTCCTCTCCCTTAGAGATAGGGTGAGAAGCTCTGCCATCCGGGAGGAACTCAAAGTAAAGCCACTGCTCCTTCACATCGAGAGGAGCCAGATGAGGTGGTTCGGGCATCTGGTCAGGATGCCACCCGAACGCCTCCCTAGGGAGGTGTTTAGGGCACGGGGAAGACCCAGGACACGTTGGGAAGACTATGTCTCCCGGCTGGCCTGGGAACGCCTCGGGATCCCCCGGGAAGAGCTAGACGAAGTGGCTGGGGAGAGGGAAGTCTGGGCTTCCCTGCTTAGGCTGCTGCCCCCGTGACCCGACCTCGGATAAGCGGAAGATGATGGATGGACGGTTTAGCTCTGTTGGTAGAGTGGCCGTGCCAGCAACTTGAGGGTTCCATGTTCGATCCCCGCTTCCGCCATCCTAGTCACTGCCGTTGTGTCCTCGGGCAAAAACACTTTACCCACCTCTCCCGTCCAAAGGCAAAACCTAGTAACTTGCTTCTAGCTGATTTTGAGAAAACAAAGGAGAACCAATCTATCTTGACGCTGTCTTACAAAGATCTACAAAGTCATCAAACATGTAGATGTTTTCTTGAGCTTTCCATTTCTTGCCGATTGAGTCTGCTGTCATGAACGTGTGCCCTTTCTCCAGATATTGGGATGGTTTCCTGTGGACGGGACTCTCGCTGCTGTCTTGGATCCGCTTTGAACTGAACTCTCGCGGCTGTATCATGTTAGACCCGCTCGACATCCATTGTTTTTGGTCCCCCAGAGGGGGGGTGGGGTTGCCCACATATGAGGTCCTCTCCAAGGTTTCTCATAGTCATCATTGTCACTGGCGTCCCACTGGGTGTGAGTTCTCCTTGCCCACTGGGTGTGAGTTTTCCTTGCCCTTATGTGGGTTCTTCCGAGGATGTCGTAGTCGTATCAGACAAAAGATTCCCCTAGAGGGGGGGGTTGCCCACATATGCAGTCCTCTCCAAGGTTTCTCATAGTTATCATTGTCACCGATGTCCCACTGGGGGGAGTTTTCCTTGCCCATGTGTGGGCTCTACCAAGGATGTCGTAGTGGTTTGTGTTGTGGTTTGTGCAGCCCTTTGAGACATTTGTGATTTAGGGCTATATAAATAAACATTGATTGATTGCTTGATTGATTGATAAATATAATTCACTTCACTTCACTTTCTTGTCTCAAAGTGCCACACATTAGGACAAAATGCAATAATTTATGAGCCGTAGCAACAGATAGGGACCAAGTTAATAAGTGGCGGACTGCCACAAATAAATGAGGGAATTGAAATAAAAACCAAACAACTTGTCTCACCATTGGAAGAGGAGGTGCTGCCACTCAACTTGACCTTCACTTCCCAGCCTTGACAACAACTGAGCTAATCTGCTTTGCCAAATTGGCTTAACTGCTGCTTATTCTGTGAGGCTTAATAGCTCACATGCAACTGCACACACAATCATGTCCCAACTTCTTACTCACGGTGTAAAACACTCATGCAACATGCAAATTGTGCTTCTGTCGTCTCGAATGAAACAACAACGTTACAGCTCGTCTTCGTCTTACAATACTTATCCGTCGTTGGCATGTGACTCAGAATCTCCCTGTCTCGACATCATTTCCTGTCCCGCTCACACGCTGCTCTCATTCCCACACATCTGGACACACACACCCAGTATTTTTAGACACAGGATGGAGAAAGTTAGGCTACTCATGAGGTCAACGCTCTTCACAGAGAATTTCCGTGGGTCAGCCCAGTAAACCCGGTGACACTAAGAACTTATTAGGGCCCGCATGGCCCATTGCCAAAGGACCTATTGAATTTCGTGCTTTTTAGTGTACTCGGCCCATTGCAAAAGGACTCCACAGGAGTCCTTTTGCAATGGGCCAAGGACCCTATTGAAACTGCTGTGTTTTATTATTATTCCGCACCTTCGCACCCTAATTTGACCCCCTTAACATGCTTCAAAACTCACCAAATTTGACACACACCTCAGTATAGCAAACCTTCCCAAGTTTTTAAGCAACAAACCCCAAAAAATGAAAATTGCGCGCTAGCGCCCCCTAGGAAAAAAAACAACAACAGACTGCTCATAACTTCCGTTAGGAATGTCGTAGAGACATGGAACAAAAACCTTTATGTAGGTCTGACTTAGACCTACATTTCCAATAAAAAAATTCTATACCCAAAATCAACAGGAAGTTGGCAAAAACCGTTTCAAAACTAAATTTTTGCAAAAAATGCCATTTTTGCCTCTTTGAGCTGTAATTTGACCCCCTTAAAATGCTTCAAAACTCACCAAAGTTGACACACACACAGGACTGGCGGAAAAAACTATCTAATAAAAAAAACAAAATCAAAAACTCAAAATTGCGCTCTAACACAGAAAAAACTACTCTTAGGGAGAAAATACAGACAAAACTGCTTGTAACTTCCGGTAGGAATGCCGGAAAGACATGAAACAAAAACCTCTATGTAGGTCTCACTTAGACCTACATTTTAATAATTGACATCGTTCAGCAAAAATCAACAGGAAAATGGCAATTACCCCTTCAAAACAAATGTTTTGTAAAAACCCGTCACCTGTCTTCAAACATTATCTTCTCTGAGCGCGTTTGTCGTTTCGGCTTCAAACTCGCACAGGAGAGAGTTTGAACCCTTCTGATTAAAAGTTATCGAAAGAGTTTTGATAAGTTCTCCGGTTTTGATTTTATGACCCTTCAAAGAACCACTGCGCTGATGCTGCTGCGCTGCTGGTGTCTCAAGATGGCTACTACCACTGGACAAAAGTATTGGGACCCTTAGAGTGGCCGTGCCAGAGGTAGAGTGGCCGTGCCAGCAACTTGAGGGTTGCAGGTTCGATTCCCGCTTCCGCCATCGTAGTCCCTGCCGTTGTGTCCTTGGGCAAGACACTTTACCCACCTGCTCCCAGTGCCACCCACACTGGTTTAAATGTAATTTAGATATTGGGTTTCACTATGTAAAGCGCTTTGAGTCACTAGAGAAAAAGCGCTACATAAATATAATTCACTTCACTTCACTTAGGACTAACAGTAGACAATGACAATGTGAAATTGAATTAAATCGTTTTTGTCCTCAAAATTCTACACACAATACCCTATAATAATAGTAGCTACTATCCATGCTTAACCGCTTATCCGGGTTTGGGTCGCGGGGGCAGCAGCCAAAGGCGGGCCCGACCAACGCTGCTTGCAGCTTTAATTCTTTCTTTATTATTATTCCGCACCTTCGCGCCCTAATTTGACCCCCTTAACGTGCTTCAAAACTCACCAAATTTGACGCACACATCGGTCTGGCAAACTTTCCCAACTTATTAAACAACCAAACCCCAAAAATCAAAATTGCTCTCTAGCGCCCCCTAGGAAAAAAAACAAAAACAGATTGCTTGTAACTTCCGTTAAGTCATCCCTCTATGTAGGGCTGACTTAGACCTAGATGTCATAATTGTACCATCTAGGGCAAAAATCTACAAAAATTTTGCAAAAACCCCTTCAATACAAAATTTTTGCAAAAAATGCTATTTTTGCCTCTTTGAGCTGTATTTTGACCCCCTTAAAATGCTTAAAAACTCACCAAACTTGGCACTCACATCAGGACTGGCGAAAATTGCAATCTAGTAAAAAAAACAAATCCCAAAAAATTGCGTTACAGCGCAATTTTTGAGTAAAACACAGAAAAAACTGCTCCTAGGAAGAAAACACAGACAAAACTGCTTGTAACTTCCAGTAGGAATGTCAGAGAGACATGAAACACAAACTTCTATGTAGGTCTCACTTAGACCTACATTTTAATATTTTACATCCTGCAGCAAAAATTAACAGGAAGTTAAAAATTACCCCTTCAAAACAAATGTTTTTTAAAAACCCGTCACCTTTCTTCAAACATTATCTTCTCTGAGCGCGTTTGTCGTTTCGGCTTCAAACTCGCACAGGAGAAAGTTTGAACCCTCCTGATTAAAGGTTATCTAAATAGTTTTGATTACTGCTCCTTTTTTGATTTTATGACCCTTCAAAAGAACCACTGCGCTGATGCTGCTGCTGTCTCAAGATGGCTGCTTAAAAGCATACAATGCAGAGAAGGTAGGTACACTAGACAAAAGTATTGGGACACTTAGAACAACCCCTGGGCAAAAGTATTGGGACACTTAGGACTAACACTGGGCAAAAGTATTGGGACACTTAAAACTACCACTGGACAAAAGTATTGGGACACTTAAAACTACCACTGGACAAAAGTATTGGGACACTTAGGACTAACACTAGGCAAAAGTATTGGGACACTTAGGACTAACACTGGGCAAAAGTATTGGGACACTTAAAACTACCACTGGACAAAAGTATTGGGACACTTAGGACTAACACTAGGCAAAAGTATTGGGACACTTAGGACTAACACTGGGCAAAAGTATTGGGACACTTAAAACTACCACTGGACAAAAGTATTGGGACACTTAGGACTAACACTAGGCAAAAGTATTGGGACACTTAGGACTAACACTGGGCAAAAGTATTGGGACACTTAAAACTACCACTGGACAAAAGTATTGGGACACTTAGGACTAACACTAGGCAAAAGTATTGGGACACTTACAGCTACCACTGGACAAAAGTATTGGGACACTTAGGACTAACACTAGGCAAAAGTATTGGGACACTTAGGACTAACACTAGGCAAAAGTATTGGGACACTTACAGCTACCACTGGACAAAAGTATTGGGACACTTAGGACTAACACTAGGCAAAAGTATTGGGACACTTAGGACTAACTGTAGACAATGACAATGTGAAAAGGAATTAATTGTTTTTTGTCCTCAAAATTCTACACACAATACCATATAATGATAGTAGCTACTATCCATGCATCTTCTACAGCTTATCCGGGTTTGTATCGCGGGGGCAGCAGCCAAAGGCGGGCCTGACCAACGCTGCTTGCAGCTTTAATTTTCAGGTTTTTTTTGATAGCACCTAGGGCTGGGCGATATTGCCTTTTTTTAATATCGCAATATTTTTAGGCCATATCGCAATATACGATACATATTACGATATTTTGCCTTGGCCTTGAATGAACAATTGATACATATAATCACAGCAGTATGATGATTTTATGTGTCTACATTAAAAGATTTTTCTTCATACTGCATTAATATATCATCAATCAATCAATGTTTACTTATATAGCCCTAAATCACTAGTGTCTCAAAGGGCTGCACAAACCACCACGACATCCTCGGCCCACATAAGGGCAAGGAAAACTCACACCCAGTGGGACATCGGTGACAATAATGACCCAGTGGGACGTCGGTGACAATGATGACTATGAGAACCTTAGAGAGGAGGAAAGCAATGGATGTCGAGCGGGTCTAACATGATACTGTGAAAGTTCAATCCACAATGGATCCAACACAGTCGCGAGAGTCCAGTCCAAAGCGGATCCAACACAGCAGCGAGAGTCCCGTTCACAGCGGAGCCAGCAGGAAACCATCCCAAGCGGAGGCGGATCAGCATCGCAGAGATGTCCCCAGCCGATACACAGGCAAGCAGTACATGGCCACCGGATCGGACCGGACCCCCTCCACAAGGGAGAGTGGGACATAGAAGAAAAAGAAAAGAAACGGCAGATCAACTGGTCTAAAAAGGGAGTCTATTTAAAGGCTAGAGTATACAAATGAGTTTTAAGGTGAGACTTAAATGCTTCTACTAATATATGCTACTTTTAAACTTTCATGCAGAGAGGGAAATCACAACTGAGTCAATACACCAAAAGTGTATTTATTAAAGTTATTAAGCAATGGCACAAACATTCAAGTCATTTCCAAAACATAAAGTGCAAAATTGTCAGAGACATTTTAAGTGTCAAATGATCAAGTATGACACATAAAATGGACCTGCTATCCCCGTTTAAATAAGAAAATCTAATTTCAGTAGGCCTTTAAGCACACGATTTAAGGTATCTGCTGCTGCCTTGTTCTCGTCAAAGCGCACATTGACAATTGCACAAAATGCTGCTCCCTTCACAGCTCAAACAGAATCGTGCTGAATCAGTCTTATAGGATCACAGTCACAGTTTTGCCCACTTTCATTTGCATGTTCCTTCTATCCTATTTCAGTTTGTATATGCTTAGAAATGTGCTCCCTTAAATGGCCTCTTTTGTGTGCTATCTCGTCTTTGCAGCTCATCCTCACAGACACTCTTTTATCCTGCGATACCATCACACAGTCTCTGTGGAAGCCTTACCAACCCGTTTAGGGAACTGAGGGTCAGACAAATCTTCAAACTTGATCTGACTCTGGGTCAGGCTTGCATTTTTTTTGAACTCACCATCTGGCATGCAAACGTTGCCGGAAGTAAGGCTTCCACATGACTGGCAGACCACACATCCCTCCAACAATAGGAAGTGCGGTGAGCGCCTGTGTCACACTGATGGCCCATAAATTACAGCACACCAGCCAACTTGGAAGTGGTTTTGCACTATCGGTTCCTAAATTTAGCATCGTGATCCTGTCACGTAGAGAATCTTTGACTCGTGCTTTTGCAGCGGATCCTTAAAAAACAGTTTTTTAATGATCGACACTCGTCAAAGCTCCGGCATTTGAAAGGAGCTCTCTGCTGTTTGTAAACATCTACCACAAAAACGTCAGTCAAAAGATCCTCTAGATATGACGGAGGGAGAGAATTATGCTATTTGTAAGGGCCTATTTCAGAACACTAATCAAAGATCTTCTGTTTGAATGGGAACATTATCACCAGACCTATGTAAGCGTCAATATATACCTTGATGGTGCAGAAAAAAGACCATCTATTTTTTTAACCGATTTCCGAACTCTAAATGGGTGAATTTTGGCGAATTGAACGCCTATATGCTACTTTTAAACTTTCATGCAGAGAGGGAAATCACAACTAAAACTGTATTTATTAAACAGTTATTAAACAGTGGCACAAACATTCATGTCATTTCAAAACAGAAAGTGCAAGATTGTCAGAGACATTTTAAAACAAGCTATTAGTGCACTTTTGTGCATGATGTCACCAAGATGATATCAAAACAACACTAACTTTAAAGTTTACTTTTTGTACAGAACGCCACTACATTAGTTAAAAACAATTAAAGTGCACTCTTGTGCATGATGTCACCAAGAGGATATCAAAACAACACTAACTTTAAAGTTTACTTTTTGTAGAGAACGCCACTACAATATTTAAAAACAATTAAAGTGCACTTTTGTGCATGATGTCACACAAGATATTTAAATAACTGCTAAATAAAAATGAGCTGCATAATAGGAAATCAAATAGTGTATGTCCTTCACTATGTGGTAGGTTCCTGCGGACGTTATGTTGTTGACTTTTTTCTTTTCATACGGTGTTGATGTGTAAATAGTTGTTTCGGCATTTTTTGGGTGTGGCACCGGCCGGTGATGTTGACATGCGGAGTTTCAAGCACTCATACCACTCAGGGGCGGTATAGCTCGGTTGGTAGAGCGGCCGTGCCAGCAACTTGAGGGTTGCAGGTTCAATCCCCGCTTCTGCCATCCTAGTCACTGCCGTTGTGTCCTTGGGCAAGACACTTTACCCACCTGCTCCCAGTGCCACCCACACTGGTTTAAAAAAAAAGTAACTTAGATATCGGGTTTCACTATGTAAAGCGCTTTGAGTCAAAAGAGAAAAAGCGCTATATAAATATACTTCACTTCACTTCTGTTTATCGCGCTGGAGGCGATGACGTCAGAACGTGACTGCCAGCTAATCGATGCTAACATGCTACGCTAATCGATACTAACATGCTATTTACCGGCGGTGCTAAAGCAGACATGGCACAGAGATGTATGGATAACCTGCAGATGCATTTGCAACGATAAAGTCAGCGAAATCACAAAGGTGAGTTTCGTTGATGTTGACTGCCAGCTAATCGATGCTAACATGCTACGCTAATCGATGCTAACATGCTATTTACCGGCGGTGCTAAAGCAGACATGGCACAGAGATGTATGGATAACCTATAGCTGCATTTGCAATGATAAAGTCAACGAAATCACAAAGGTGAGTTTTGTTGATGTTGACTGCCAGCTAATCGATGCTAACATGCTACGCTAATCGATGCTAACATGCTATTTACCGGCGGTGCTAAAGCAGACATGGCACAGAGATGTATGGATAACCTGCAGATGCATTTGCAACTATAAAGTCAACGAAATCACAAAGGTGAGTTTTGATGTTGACTGCCAGCTAATCGATGCTAACATGCTACGCTAATCGATGCTAACATGCTATTTACCGGCGGTGCTAAAGCAGACATGGCACAGAGATGTATGGATAACCTGCAGATGCATTTGCAACTATAAAGTCAACGAAATCACAAAGGTGAGTTTTGATGTTGACTGCCAGCTAATCGATGCTAACATGCTACGCTAATCGATGCTAACATGCTATTTACCGGCGTTGCTAAAGCAGACATGGCACAGAGATGTATGGATAACCTGCAGATGCATTTGCAACTATATTACGTTTCCTTCCACCCACATTTAATGCGAAAAAAACACTTACCAATCGACGGATTTAAGTTGCTCCAGTGTCACAAGATGTGAAAGTCCTGATCGTTTGGTCCGCACATTTTACCGGCGATGCTAACGCAGCTATTCGGCCATGCTATGGCTATGAATAGCGTCAATAGCTATTCGCTCAATAACTTCAGTTTCTTTTTCAATACTTTCATACTCCAACCATCTGTTTCAATACATGCGTAATCTGTTGAATCGCTTAAGTCGCTGAAATCCGAGTTTGAATCCGAGTTAATGTCGCTATATCTTGCTGTGGTATTCCCATTGTTTGTTTACATTGGCAGCACTGTGTGACGTCACAGGGAAATGGCCAGTGTCTTCGCAGAGAGCCGAAAATAAGCCACTTTAAAGCTTTATTTAGGGATATTCCTAGACCGGTAAAATTTTTAAAAAAACTTCAAAAAATTCAACAAGCCACTGGGAACTGATTTTTATTGTTTTTAACCCTTTTGAAATTGTGATAATGTTCCCCTTTAAAGGACCTCATGCAGAAACACTAGCCAAAGATCCTCTCAGAGTGTTTTTAAAGTACAAAACCCAAAAGCAGTGAAGTGAAGTTGGCACGTTGTGTAAAGGGTTAATATGAACAGAATACATCCATCCATCCATTTTCTACCGCTTGTTCCCTTTTGGGGTTGCGGGGGGCGCTGGCGCCTATCTCAGCTACAATCGGGCGGAAGGCGGGGTACACCCTGGACAAGTCACCACCTCATCGCAGGGCCAACACAGATAGACAGACAACATTCACACACTAGGGCCAATTTAGTGTTGCCAATCAACCTATCCCCAGGTGCATGTCTTTGGAGGTGGGAGGAAGCCGGAGTACCCGGAGGGAACCCACGCATTCACGGGGAGAACATGCAAACTCCACACAGAAAGATCCCGAGCCTGGATTTGAACCCAGGACTGCAGGACCTTCGTATTGTGAGGGAGACGCACTAACCCCTCTGCCACCGTGAAGCCCAAAAACAATGATTTGCAAATCATTTACAACCTATTTTCAACTGGATACACTGCAAAGACAACAAAGTTAACAATTGAACTGGTGAACTTTGTTATTTTTTGCAAATATAAGCTCATTTGGAATTTGACGCCTGCAACATGTTTCAAAAAAGCTGGCACGAGTGGCAAAAAAGACGGAGACAGTTGAGGAATGCTTGCCGCATGTTCTTGCTGCCGATGTTGGTAAATTTTTTAGGGCATTGCGGCAAATAAAGAGGGTGGTCGCGCAGTTGCCGTGGTTAAATTCGAGCCATATATATATATATATATATATATATATATATATATATATATATATATATATATATACATATATATATATATATATATATTTGGACACACCTCTCATTTCAATGTTTTTTTTATTTTCATGACAATTGACACTATATATATGTGTGTGTATATATATATATATATATATATATATATATATATATATATATATATATATATATATATATACATTTGGGCAAAAAAGTATTTAGTCAGCCCCCGATTGTGCAAGTTCTCCCACTTAAAATGATGACAGAGGTCTGTAATTTTCATCATAGGTACACTTCAACTGTGAGAGACAGAATGTGAAAAAAAAAATCCAGGAATTCACATTAAAGAATGTATTTGTAAATTATGGTGGAAAATAAGTATTTGGTCAACCATTCAAAGCTCTCACTGATGGAAGGAGGTTTTGGCTCAAAATCTCACGATACATGGCCCCATTCATTCTTTCCTTAACACGGATCAATCGTCCTGTCCCCTTAGCAGAAAAACAGCCCCAAAGCATGATGTTTCCACCCCCATGCTTCACAGTAGGTATGGTGTTCTTGGGATGCAACTCAGTATTCTTCTTCCTCCAAACACGACGAGTTGAGTTTATACCAAAAAGTTCTATTTTGGTTTCATCTGACCACATGACATTCTCCCAATCTTCTGCTGTATCATCCATGTATCCATTTTGGTATAAACTCAATTTGTCGTGTTTGGAGGAAGAAGAATACTGAGTTGCATCCCAAGAACACCATATATATATGTATGTATATACATATATATATATATACAGTACTATGTTAGAACAGTTCTCAAAATTAGTAGTGTACACTAGTATTTGCTAAGACTTCTGTAAAATTGTATAGCCTTTCGGGATGCATCCTAACAAGCATTTGGACAACATGCAAAGAATAGTGAGCATTCACCACGTTCCTCTTCATACAGGTCCAAAGATGGATGGCTCAGAGCCTGTCCAGTAACAGCTGTCGTGCCAGTGTCTCACTCTCTCTTTCACACATAATGCTTTTATATATATAGACAGACAGCAGCTTAGCGGTGATTGTAACATCCTCTCAGCGGCGGGTCGAGAAGGACTCCGTGTTGGACGCATGTCAAAAAAGTCAACTGCTGTTAAGGTTGAAGATAAACACCAAGGCAGGTTGTTAAACACTCTCCTGATAGGAGTTATCACACGCGTAACATGACTGTCTGGACATAAGATAGTTGCATAACATTCATTCTAATTTGGATGCGTCACGACAATAACTTTCCAATACATATTTTATACTCAATATACAGAAGTGCCTCGCTTGATAATTTAAGTTAACCATATTGTCAAGGCGCGGACTTTGGGGTTTGTTTTCCCCGGAAGGCAAAGGAAAGTTGGAGGCGGGCAAGGCGTGAACGTAAGGACATGATTTAATCTTAAAGGGGAATATTATCAGCAGACCTATGTAAGCGTCAATATATACCTTGATGGTGCCAGAAAAAAGACCATCTATTTTTTTAAGCCGATTTCCGAACTCTAAATGGGTGAATTTTGGCGAATTAAACGCCTTTCTGTTTATCGCGCTGGAGGCGATGACGTCAGAATGTGACGTCGCCGAGGTAACACACCCGCCATTTTAATTTTCAACACATTACAAACACCGGGTCTCAGCTCTGTCTTTTTCCGTTTTTTGGACTATTTTTTGGAACCTTGGAGACATCATGCCTCGTCGGTGTGTTGTCGGAGGGGTGTAACAACACTAACAGGGAGGGATTCAAGTTGCACCACTGGCCCGAAGATGCCAAAGTGTCTGCCGCCAGACCCCCATTGAATGTACCAGAGTGTCTCCACATTTTACCGGCGATGCTAAGGCAGACATGGCACAGAGATGTATGGATAACCTGCAGATGCATTTTGCAACAATAAAGTCAACGAAATCACAAAGGTGAGTTTTGTTGATGTTGACTGCCAGCTAATCGATGCTAACATGCTACACTAATCGATGCTAACATGCTATTTACCGGCGGTGCTAAAGCAGACATGGCACAGAGATGTATGGATAACCTGCAGATGCATTTGCAACGATAGTCAACGAAATCACAAAGGTGAGTTTTGTTGATGTTGACTGCCAGCTAATCGATGCTAACATGCTACACTAATCGATGCTAACATGCTATTTACCGGCGGGTGATAAAGCAGACATGGCACAGAGATGTATGGATAACCTGTAGATGCATTTGCAACTATATTACGTTTCCTTCCACCCACATTTAATGCGAAACAAACACTTACCAATCGACGGATTTAAGTTGCTCCAGTGTCACAAGATGCGAAAGTCCTGATCGTTTGGTCCGCACATTTTACCGGCGATGCTAACGCAGCTATTCGGCCATGCTATGGCTATGAATAGCGTCAATAGCTATTCGCTCAATAGCTTCAGTTTCTTCTTCAATATTTTCATACTCCATCTGTTTAAATACGTGCGTAATCTGTTGAATCGCTTAAGTCGCTGAAATCCGAGTTTGAATCCGAGCTAATGTCGCTATATCTTGCTGTGGTATTCCCATTGTTTGTTTACATTGGCAGCACTGTGTGACGTCACAGGGAAATGGCCAGTGTCTTCGCAGAGAGCCGAAAATAAGGCACTTTAAAGCTTTATTTAGGGATATTCCGAGACCGGTAAAATTTTGAAAAAAAAATACAAGCCACTGGGAACTGATTTTTATTGTTTTTAACCCTTTTGAAATTGTGATAATGTTCCCCTTTAACTCAAAACAGGAACAAATAAAAGGTGCTCACAATGAGGTACAAAAACTTGGCTGTGAAACAAAAACTTGCACAAAGGCAGAAACTATGAACATGAAACGAAACTCGATAACTGTGACATAAAAAAAACAAAAACCTACGTGGCATAGCAAGAAGCAAAACTATGGACAGTAATAGAGGTAGTAGCATGGCATGTGTCTCATACTCTTAAACGACGCTATCATTATTTCAATGGATTCTTTAATGTTTCATCATCTAAAAAGGGCGAGGCCTACCGTCAAGCCTTTTTCCAGGAGGGGGTTTCCGCCCGGATGAGTGCCTGAGTGGGCTTCTGCTGTTTATTTATTTGACAGCAAGTTAGCATGACAAAAATAAGGTCAAATTACAACCTAAACAGACCTTGTTTGGTCATGTTGTGCAACAGTTATGCTTTAAGCCTACTGTCAATATCTAATACAATATTAAATGAGGTTCGGTTCGAATTTCTTTCCATTTATTCAAACTTTGAACCAGGGGTGTCCAAACTTTTTCCACTGAGGGCCGCACACTGAAAAATCAAAGCAAGCGGGGGCCATTTTCATATTTTTTATTTCAAAAACCAATAGATAGATAGATAGATAGTACTTTATTTATTCCGTCAGGAGAGTTCCTTCAGGAAAATTAAAATTTTTAGCACAATCCCATTCAAGATCAGACAAACATTACAGGGAGACAGAACAGGATTGCTGACGGGTCTGCCGGCTTCCAGCACCCCTTACAAAAAAGATGGCATACAGGTAAACTGGGAGAGGGGGGGTGGGGGGGGAAGAGAAAAAAATAGAAGATTAAAATAAAATTAAAAAATCGGTCTTAGCCTAGGCCCTGGAGTGGGGGTGCAGACTGAGGCCAAGGGGAAAAAATACACTATATGTATAAAAAATATACATTTAGGCCTCCACTCAGTTATGATCCCGGGGACCCCAAAGGGTTTTGGTAAAAAAAAATATATAAAAAATGTGTCATTATTCAGTATTATTATTTTCATTATTATTGAAGTTTTAAATCTCTAGATCATGGGTGTCAAACTCTGGCCCGTGGGCCAAATTTGGCCCGCCATGTAATTTATTTTGGCCCTTGAGACAATATTAAATTAACATTAGAGCTGGCCCGCCGGTATTATACAGTGCTAATTCTAATACTTGCCAATCCTCACGATTTTCTCAGGAGACTCCCGAATTTCAGTTCCCCCCCCGAAAATCTACCGGGGCAACCATTCTCCCGAATTTCTCCCGATTTCCACTCGGACAACAATATCGGCGGCGTGCCTTAAAGGTACTGCTTTTAGCGTCCTCTACAACCTGTTGTCATGTCCGCTTTTCCGCGTGCCGGCCCAGTCACGTAATATATGCGGATTCTACACACACACACACAAGTGAATGCAAGCATACTTGGTAAAAAAGCCATATAGGTCACACTGAGGGTGGCCTTTTAAACAACTAACACTTTTACAAATATGCGCCACACTGTGAACCCACACCAAACAAGAATGACGAACACATTTCGGGAGAACATCCGCACTGTAACACAACATCAACACAACAGAACAAATACCCAGAACCCCTTGCAGCACTAACTCTTCCGGGACACTCCAATATACACCCCCGCTACCAACAAACCTCGATTTTGCATGTCAGTATAAAGTTATATAAGCCTTGCTTGTTCAATATTCAATGCAAAACTTGTTTGGGTCCCTATTAAAAGGTTAAGTTGTTCAACTTTGGCCCGCGGCTTTGTTCAGTTTTGAATTTTAGCCCCCTGCTCTAGATCAACATTAGAAAAAAAAAAATGGAAAAAAAACACAAAATATGCAATATTTTCACCCAATATCTTTTTAGGTGGAATATTTGAGATTATATAGTATTGGAGCCTTACTTTTGGATTTTGATTCATTATTATTTTTTGAGCAATGACCCTTAAAAACAAATCACACTAAAATAATTGGGGATCCAAAAATGTTCTACTCATTAAAGTGTTAAAAAATAAATTGTACTTTTTTTTTATTGTTTACTTTTAGCACAATAATCTTGAGATCAACTTCAGATATATCCGTCAATTTTAAGTTTTATTGTTGTTTATGTTTTGTTTGTTTGTTTTAGGCCTTCTTTAAAAAAAACAGCTCCGTTTTTTATATGGTAATACACGATATATGCAATATTTTCCCCAAAAAATATCTCAAAGTGGAATATTTATTGTGACGTAATCGAAGCCTTGAACAGGTCAATAATTCAAAATGACATTGATTTTGATTCATTATTTTTTTTTTAAATAAATAAACAGCCTGCATGGTGTCAGAGTTAGTTGTTAAGTTATCCATCCATCCATTTTCTATCGCTTATTCCCTTTCGGGGTCGCGGGGGGCGCTGGCGCCTATCTCAGCTACAATCGGGCGGAAGGCAGGGTACACCCTGGACAAGTCGCCCACATCATCGCAGGGCCAACACAGATAGACAGACAACATTCACATACTAGGGCCAATTTAGTGTTGCCAATCAACCTATCCCCAGGTGCATGTCTTTGGAGGTGGGAGGAAGCCGGAGTACCCGGAGGGAACCCACGCATTCACGGGGAGAACATGCAAACTCCACACAGAAAGATCCCGAGCCTGGATTTGAACCCAGGACTGCAGGACCTTCGTATTGTGAGGCAGACGCACTAACCCCTCTGCCACCGTGAAGCCCGTTGTTAAGTTAACATGATTTAATTAAAATACTAAGACAAAACCAAACAAAAGGTACAAACAAAAAGCACACACGTGGGCGGATAACAAACTAAGGGAGCTAGCATGGGAGCTAGAAAACAAAAAGGAATTTAGCATGGAAGCTAGCAAGAATCGAGCAGGAAACAGAAGTCCTACATGTAATATAAAAACAAACTTGGAAGCAGGGAACAAAAGGCAGTAAGCTAAAAACCGCCATCAAACATAGCTTACCGCAACGCTGCATAGACAAGACAGGAATCCAGCCCTGACTGGAGGAACAAAGCAGGTAAAATAGGAGCTGACTGATGAACATCAGGTGTGGCCAGGTGCCAATCAGCCACAGCTGAGGGGAAACAAAGCACTTCGGGAGACAAACAGGAAGCTCAACCAAAATAAGAGTGCTGACAGGAAATAGTAAACACAAAGAGGAGAAACTAAAACACAAACAAACTGTCAGTGGCAATCCTGACACATGGCAGCTTTGTGTTATTAAAGCATTGCGACATTTTCTTGTTTGCTCTTTTATATCACTTTTTATGTTTTTAATTTTTTTAAATTGTATTTTTTAAATGTTCCGTGGGGCCGTTAAAAATGACCTGCGGGCCGCCAATGGCGCCCGGGCCGCACTTTGGACACCCCGGCTTTAAACAAACATCCTGTTTCTGAACAGTTAAACATGAGGACCTAATTACACACACACACACACACACACACACACACACATACACACACACACACACTCACACACACCCCTTTAGTCATGCGAGGTCCCTAATGGCAAGATGACCGTTAAACAAAAACAAAAGCAAACTGTGTGTGTGTTTGTGTGTGTGTGTGTGTGTGTGTGTGTGTGTGTGTGTGTGTGTGTGTGTTGGGCCTAAGGAAGGAGGAAGAACAAGACTGCATTTGTCGGACACACAACGGAGCTGCAACACACCACCACACAGTGTAGAAGAAAGATGACTTTAACTGCCACTTGTTGACCGTTATCACTGTTTGCCCTGAGGCCGCTGTGTGTGTGTGTGTGTGTGTGTGTGTGTGTTTTGCCTTCTGTTATATGCCTTTCCGGGATTAAAAAAAAAAAAAAAAAAGAATTTGCCTCGGTCTGTTTTAGCTTCTCTCTTGATTTCAAACACATATGCAGATTCACACACACACTCATTTTCCGCCTATATCAGGGGTCGGGAACCCGCGGCTCATTAGCGCCGCCCTAGTGGCTCTCTGGAGCTTTTTCACAAATATATGAAAAATGGAAATGATGAGGGGAAAAAAGATATTTTTTGTTTTAATTTGGTTTCTGTAGGAGGACAAACATGACACAAACCTCCCTAATTGCTATAAAGCACACTGTTTGTATTAAACATGCTTCACTGATTCGAGTATTTGACGAACGCCGTTTTGTCCTACCAATTTTAGTGGTCCTTGAACTCACCCTAGTTTGTTTACATGCCATAACTTTCTCTGACTTTCTAAGACGTGATTTATGCCACTTCTTTTTATGTCTCATTTTGTCCACCATGTCAGGCTTGGTAGAAGGATAGCACTCAGATGCAGAGTCGGGACTTTAGACAGGCTTTTATTTTGAAAACTTCCTTTCCAAACTCAAGGAATATCAATATCTATAACAATCACAAAAAAACTACTCGGTGAAAAAAGTTCCAAAAAAGGAACAACCAAAAATCTCTCCCAACGGAGGAAAACATAAAAGAAAAGACGAACTACAATTGGCGCCGTATGTGCTATAAAAAGTATTTAACAAAAAACCTGCGATGAGGTGGCGACTTGTCCAGGGTGTACCCCGCCTTCCGCCCGATTGTAGCTGAGATAGGTGCCAGCGCCCCCCGCGACCCTAAAAGGGAATAAGCGGTAGAAAATGGATGGATGGATGGATGGATTAACAAAAAACGCTCCAATAGGACGACAAAAAAAAAACAACAGCTATGAAAACTTCTACACTACCTAATCTAATAAAGTTACAACAAAAAATTAATTTACCATGAATTGATTAACGTGGACCCCGACTTAAACAAGTTGAAAAACTTATTGGGGTGTTACCATTTAGTGGTCAATTGTACGGAATATGTACTGTACTGTGCAATCTACTAATAAAAGTATCAATCAATCAATCAATCAATCAATCAAGTCACTCAAAAAGTTGAGGAAGGAATGAAAAAATTAACTGAAAACTTACCACTTCGGCTGAATAACGAATTAACCAAAATCATTGCTAAAGGAGGAAGAAAGGAAAATTTAAAATAGTCACAAAGGGGTTCAGGATCAAGGGACATAAGCAAGAGACAAGGCAAGGCATGGACATGACATGGACGCTAGAGAGCATGAATGAACGAAACAATCTGGCACAGAACAAAGTGAGGCGTGGGCTTATAAGACACATGAGGATAATAGGGAACAGGTGGAAACAATCAGGGAACAGGGATGACGTCAGACTGATGACACAAAAAGAAGGGCATGTGACCTGAAACGAGAAGACAGTTATTTTTCAAACTAAAACATGCAAATCTTAAGACAGAAAAAAACCAAGACAAGACACCCCTCACCGCTGTGTGACACACCAAACTTATAACGTTGCGCATGAATAGACCCCTGGCCTATATAAACTAGGGCAGGGGTCGGCATCCCAAAATGTTGAAAGAGCCATATTGGACCAAAAATACAAAAATAAATCTGTCTGGAGCCACAAAACAAATTTAAAAGCCAAATTACATACAGATAGTGTATCATGAGATATAAATTGAATTAAGATGACTTACAGGAAACCAAATGAGCTCAAATATAGTTACAAATGAGGCATAATGACAAAATATGTACATATAGCTAGCCTAAATAGCATGTTAGCATCGATTAGTTTGCAGTCATGCAGGGACCAAGTATGCCCGATTGGCATTCCACACAAGTCAATAACATCAACAAAACTCACCTTTTGTGCATTCACGCACAGCATAAAACGTTTGGTTGACAAAATGAGACAGGAAAAGAAGTGCCATAAAACACGTCCTAGAAAGTCGAAGAAAGTTGTACATGCAAACCACAGGTGTCCAAAGTGCGGCCCGCGGGTCATTTTTTTAACGGCCCCACGACACTTTTTAAAAATACAATTGGAAAAAAATAAAAAACATAAAAAGTGGTATAAAAGAGCAAACAGGTGAAATGTAACACAAAATTGTTGCAATGCTTTATTAACACAAAGCTGCCATGCAGGCTGTTTCTTTCTTTAAAAAATAATAATGAATCAAAATCAATGTCATTTTTGAATTATTGACCTATTCAAGGCTTCGATCACGTCACATTAAATATTCCACTTTGAGATATTTTTTGGGGGAAAATGTTGCATATTTTGTGTTTTGCCATATAAAAAACTGAGCTTTTTTTTTTTTTTAAACGGCCTAAAACAAACAAAACATAAACAACAATAACATTTTAAGGAGAACATTATCACAATTTCAAAATGGTTAAGAACAATACAAATCAGTTCGAAGTGGCTTGTTGTATTTTTTTAAGTTTTTTTGAAAATTTTACCGGTCCCGGAATATCCCTAAAAAAAGCTTTTAAGTGCCTTTTTTTTCGCTTTCTGTGAAGACACTGGCCATTTCCCTGTGACGTCATACAGTGCTGCCAATGTAAACAAACAATGGGAATACCACAGCAAGATATAGCGACATTAGCTCGGATTCAGACTCGGATTTCAGCGACTTAAGCGATTCAACAGATTAGGCATGCATTGAAACAGATGGTTGGAGTATGAAAGTATTGAAGAAGAAACTGAAGCTATTGAGCGAATAGCTATTGACGCTATTCATAGCCATAGCATGGCCGAATAACTGCGTTAGCATCGCCGGTAAAATGTGCGGACCAAACGATCAGGACTTTCGCATCTTGTGACACTGGAGCAACTTAAATCCTTCGATTGGTAAGTTTTTTTTTTCGCATGAAATGTGGGTGGAAGGAAACATAATATCGTTGCAAATGCATCTGCAGGTTATCCATACATCTCTGTGCCATGTCTGCTTTAGCACCGCCTGTAAATAGCATGTTAGCATCGATTAGCGTAGCATGTTAGCATCGATTAGCTGGCAGTCACACCGCGACCAAATATGTCTGATTAGCACATAAGTCAACATCAACAAAACTCACCTTTGTGATTCCGTTGACTTTATAGTTGCAAATGCATCTGCAGGTTATCCATACATCTCCGGTAAAATGTGGAGACACTCCGGCACATTCAATGGCGGTCTGGCGGCAGATTTCTTGCCACTTTCGCATCTTCGGGCCAGTGGTGCAACTTGAATCCCTCCAACACACCGACGAGGCATGATGTCTCCAAGGTTCCAAAAAATAGTCCAAAAAAACGGAAAATAACAGAGCTGAGACCCGGTGTTTGCAATGTGTTGAAAATGAAAATGCGGCTGTATTACCTCGGTGACGTCACGTCCGGACGTCATGGCCAAAAGAGTGATAAACAGAAAGGCGGATGTAACCTGGATGACAAAACCCCATTAAATATCCTCATTTAAATATCCTTTTTAAACCCCATTGAATATTCTTTGTAATTAAATCTTCCTATTTAAATAATTGTATTTGAATATCCTCTCAAAACCCCATTGAATATTATTTCTAATTAAATATATTTTATTTAAATATCATTTTACGTAAATATGTCTTACGTAAATATCGTGTCTTTGCGTGCGTCATTACGTCACCGCGCGCGTCATTGCGTCACGCGGTCACGTGACCTATTGCGGGAAGCATAAAATCCAGTAGTGGGCTGCAAGTATGTGACTCGGTTTTGACTCTAATTACTAAATAAGCTTTTAACTGAAATATAATAATGTCGAACTGCAGGAGCCAACTACTGAAGCCGTGTGTCGTCGTGCGAGAGTGTTTAAGTGTGATTTATCTGCGGAATTGGTGAGTTGCATCTGTTTAGCTTAGCCGCTACATTCATTTTGAATGGAGCGGTTAGCATCTGCTTATATGTCTGTTTCTTTGAATATAGTCAACTGAATGTGAATTGTGAAGTGAATTATATTTATATAGCGCTTTTCTCTAGTGACTCAAAGCGCTTTACATAGTGAAACCCAATATCTAAGTTACATTTAAACCAGTGTGGGTGGCACTGGGAGCAGGTGGGTAAAGTGTCTTGCCCAAGGACACAACGGCAGTGACTAGGATGGCGGATGCGGGAATCGAACCTGCAACCCTCAAGTTGCTGGCACGGCCACTCTACCAACCGAGCTATGCCGGCCCAAACGTTAGCACACTCAACAATTGTCTGATTTGTTTCTTTGAATATAGTCAACTGAATGAAACGTTAGCACTCTCAACAATTGTCTGATTTGTTCCTGGGTTGTGTTAATTGTTTGATGGTTGTCAATGCTATCCATCCAATGCATTTTATGATGCAGTCCAGTCAACCACTGTCTGCTATGCGCTTTATTTGTGGTTGCAATTGGTAGATTTTGATATTAGAGAATTAATATTTTGATATAAAAATTATTATATTATTTATTCTAATTGGATTCATGAATTATTGTACAATATTAAGAAATATGCTTGCTATTTGAATACAGTAGTATTATTTAGTATTTAGTATCTGAATCAATCAATCAATGTTTACTTATATAGCCCTAAATCACTAGTGTCTCAAAGGGCTGCACAAACCACCACGACATCCTCGGTAGGCCCACATAAGGGCAAGGAAAACTCACACCCAGTGGGACGTCGGAGACAATGATGACTATGAGAACCTTGGAGAGGAGGAAAGCAATGGATGTCGAGCGGGTCTAACATGATACTGTGAAAGTTCAATCCACGATGGATCCAACACAGTCGCGAGAGTCCAGTCCAAAGCGGATCCAACACAGCAGCGAGAGTCCCGTCCACAGCGGAGCCAGCAGGAAACCATCCCAAGCGGAGGCGGATCAGCAGCGTAAAGATGTCCCCAATCGATACACAGGCAAGCAGTACATGGCCATCGGACCGGACCCCCTCCACAAGGGAGAGTGGGACATAGGAGAAAAAGAAAACAAACGGCAGATCAACTGGTCTAAAAAGGGAGTCTATTTAAAGGCTAGAGTATACAAATGAGTTTTAAGGTGAGACTTAAATGCTTCTACTGAGGTAGCATCTCGAACTGTTACCGGGAGGGCATTCCAGAGTACTGGAGCCCGAACGGAAAACGCTCTATAGCCCGCAGACTTTTTTTGGGCTTTGGGAATCACTAATAAGCCAGAGTCATTTGAACGCAGATTTCTTGCCGGGACATACGGTACAATACAATCGGCAAGATAGGCTGGAGCTAGACCGTGTAGTATTTTATACGTAAGTAGTAAAACCTTAAAGTCACATCTTAAGTCCACAGGAAGCCAGTGCAGGTGAGCCAGTACAGGTGTAATGTGATCAAACTTTCTTGTTCTTGTCAAAAGTCTAGCAGCCGCATTTTGTAGGTATTTTGTGTGCGCGCACTGGAAAATGGACTGGTCCTGCCCTTGTTGTACAGGACATGTTGGATGGCGAGCTAGAGTCTGAAGCTTTATGCCTGGAACCGAACCAACCGAACTGAATCCACCCAACCGAGCCCCGGGCGGGTAGGAGGCTCCTCAGCAGCCGCTCTGTTTTTTCCCTTTGGTTTTCCATAACGCAACAAGTTAACTTCTGTCCTCCCTGAACTTTCACATTTACCCCGTTACCTTCACTAAAACCCCTCTGGACACTGCCACCACAACGTGGACTTTGCAAGGTCGTTTAATGAACTGTCGTGTTGCCTATACCATTCTTGGTAAAAACAAGGACTGAATCAAGTACTGTATCACATTGTAAATATTGAACGTTATGTAATTTATGTTGAAAATGTGAATGGCCATTCGAATTTACATGTCTGTTTGTTGTTTATTTTTCCTATAATTCTTTAATATAATTTGGTACCATTTAAACTTAAATCCTGTGTTCAGTCTTCATTACTCTCCATTCCTAGAGCTGAATTTAGTTTCTTCTGATCTAGCCCAGTTATATAATTCATTGTTTACTTAATACTTGTACAGTGCTTTACTTAAGTAACATACAGGCTACACGTTTAATTCGCCAAAATTCACCCATTTAGAGTTCGGAAATCGGTTAAAAAAATAGATGGTCTTTTTTCTGCACCATCAAGGTATATATTGACGCTTACATAGGTCTGGTGATAATGTTCCCCTTTAAAATTGACTGATATATCTGAAGTTGATCTCAAGATTATTGTGTTAAAAGTAAACGGGTGTTACCATTTAGTGGTCAATTGTACGGAATATGTACTGTACTGTGCAATCTACTAATAAAAGTATCAATCAAAGAAATATAAGAACACACACACACACACGCGCGCAGACTAGACATTTTACCTTGGCTTGGCCTTACATTAAACTTAAAATAGGTCTCCGGCATCACCATGGACCTCAATGATTTATGTCACACACACACACACACACACACACACACACACACACACACACACACAACATATTGTTCCCAAAAAGCATTCCCAAGGCTGTCGCCCTTATTGCAGCCTTCAGGGCCCTGAGCCATCAGAATTCAGCACTCACCAGGATTGATGTTAGAGTTGTGCACATGGATTACGCATCTGCGCGTGTTTAGGGTGCCATCGTTTTTTTGGCGTGGGCGGGAAATAGTCGCAATGTGTCACTTGGCTGCACACTAGAATAAAAACACAGCCGCACGTTCATTCTGTGAGATTTAACACACGGTGGCTTGTTGTGTTGGCATGAAGAAATGTTGCACTAAGACACAAACTACAAATTTAGACACATCAACAAGTTCCTACTTACTTACCATGAATTGATTAACGTGGACCCCGACTTAAACAAGTTGAAAAACTTATTCGGGTGTTACCATTTAGTGGTCAATTGAACGGAAAACGGCGTCTTCAGTAATGCGGACGTTGTACCGATCCGTTGTGGGGAAGAAGGAGCTGAGCCGGAAGGCAAAGCTCTCAATTTACCGGTCGATCTACGTCCCCATCCTCACCTATGGTCGTGAGCTTTGGGTCATGACCGAAAGGATAAGATCACGGGTACAAGCGGCCGAAATGAGTTTCCTCCGCCGTGTGGCGGGGCTCTCCCTTAGAGATAGGGTGAGAAGCTCTGCCATCCGGGAGGAACTCAAAGTAAAGCCGCTGCTCCTTCACATCGAGAGGAGCCAGATGAGGTCAGGATCTGGTCAGGATGCCACCCGAACGCCTCCCTAGGGAGGTGTTTAGGGCACGTCCAACCGGTAGGAGGCCACGGGGAAGACCCAGGACACGTTGGGAAGACTATGTCTCCCGGCTGGCCTGGGAACGCCTCGGGATCCCCCGGGAAGAGCTGGACGAAGTGGCTGGGGAAAGGGAAGTCTGGGTTTCCCTGCTTAGGTTGTTGCCCCCGCGACCCGACCCCGGATAAGCGGAAGAAGATGGATGGATGAACAGAATATATACTGAACTGTGCAATCTACTAATAAAAGTGTCAATCAATCAATCAAAAAGCAGTTATTTCTGGAAATTCAGCAGTTTTTCTCACATTGTTAATCGAAGTGCTAAACTTGTGACTTTTATCTCGGAATTTGGAAGTCGGAGCTGGGAATGACGTCACAGCCGAGTTATGAGCGGATATGTAGATGGCCATTGTGACCGTCTTCCTTCCATCAGCGTGTGGGTTGCCGTGATACCGGACACAGGACGCATCATAGCAAGTTTGACTTGTGTTTATTATTTCAATAAACCTGTCCTCTTCTGGCCATCCGCTCGCGTCACTTTTCAGCGCGCGGGCACTTCCTGCTTGCCGCCGCTGCACGCCTTTCGCTGCGGGGGTTCGTCATCTCTCTCTGGGTCAATCGTCGTGCTCGTGGTCTGGTTGCCGTGGTTTCCTCGTCTACTACTCTGCCTCGATCGTGCCCCCTTCGCCTCTCTTATGGTCTAGCAGCAGATGGAGAGATTGTGAGCAGGTGTGTGTTGTACGCACCTGACACAAATTGCCGTTCCGCGTGCGTCACGCCTCTCCTCGCCGCCGCATGCCCCGCCTCCTGACCTCCATCTTGGCCAGGGCTGTCTCTCTCAGCCCGTTGTCGGCCCGTCGGCTGCGTCTCTCCACAGCCATATTCATAAAAGTTATTCTTGCCTTGTCTGAATATAAACAACTTCTGGACGAACACGCAGTCCATCAGTAACCTTCAAACACGGTGGATGAAGAGGAATCACTAAGACGCCATTGTTAGCCATGTGGTAAACCTGTACCACGTGGAAGAAGGTCCTTCACACCAGTAACATTACCACGTACATCCATCCATCCATATTCCGCTTATCCGAGGTCGGGTCATGGGGGCAGCAGCCTAAGCAGGCAAGCCCAGACTTTCCTCTCCCCAGCCACTTCGTCCAGCTCTTCCCGGGGAATCCCGAGGCCTTCCCAGGCCATTCGAAAGACATAGTCTTCCCAACGTGTCCTGGGTCTTCCCTGTTGCCTCCTACCGGTCGGATGTGCCCTAAACACCTCCCTAGGGAGGTTGGGGCATCCTGACCAGATGCCCGAACCACCTTATCTAGCTCCTCTGGATGGCAGAGCTTCTCACCCTATCTCTAAGGGAGAGCCCCACCACCCGGCGGAGGAAACTCATTTCGGCCGCTTGTATCCGTGATCTTGTCCTTTCGGTCATAATCCAAAGCTCATGACCATAGGTGAGGATGGGAACGTAGATCGACCGGTAAATTGAGAGCTTTTCCTTCCGGCTAAGCTCCTTCTTCACCACAACGGATCGATACAGCCTCCGCATTACTGAAGACGCTGCACCGATCCGCCTGTCGATCTCACGATCCACTCTTCCCTCACTTGTGAACAAGACTCTGAGGTACTTGAACTCCTCCACTTGGGGCAGGGTCTCCTACAACCCGGAAATGGCACTCCACCCTTTTCCGGGCGAGAACCATGGACTCGGACTTGAGAGAGGCTGATTCTCATCCCGGTCGCTTCACACTCTGCTGGGAACCAGTCCAGTGAGAGCTAAAGATCTTGGCCAGATGAAGCCATCAGGACCACATCATCTGCAAAAAGCAGAAATCTAATCCTGCAGCCACCAAACCGGATCCCCTCAACACCTTGACTGCGCCTAGAAATTCTGTCCATAAAAGTTATGAACAGAATCGATGACAAAGGGCAGCCTTGGCCAAGTCCAACAGTACAGGCCAAAAGTTTGGACACAGCCTCTCTCGTTCAATGTGTTTTCTTTATTTTCATGACTATTTTCATTGTAGATTGTCACTGAAGGCATCAAAACCTCTTGGCATTCTCTGGATGAGCTTCAAGCACACCTGATAGATGAAAACCATTTCAGGTGACTACCTCTTGAAGCTCATTGAGAGAATGCCAAGAGTGTGCAAAGCAGTATTCAGAGCAAACGGTAGCAATTTTTAAGAAACTGGAATGTAAAACATGTTTTCTGTTATTTTACCTTTTTGTTGTTAAGTACATAACTCCACATGTGTTCATTCATAGTTTTGATGCCTTCAGTGACAATACACAATGTAAATAGTCATGAAAATGAATGAGGAAGCGTGTCCACATTTTTGCGCTGTACTGTATATGCATTAGTGCTGTCAAATGATTATATTTTTGTAAAAATCAGATTAATCACACTTTTGAATTTGGATTAATCGTGATACGTAATATAAATGAACCTGTACAAGACCCCAACATTTTCAAACACATGCAATTTTATTGTCTGGATGTCATATACAAACTTTAACATTTTTATTTACTTGAATTCACGTCATTTATTTGTTCAAAAACTTGGTAACGATTGAATCTAAAGTACAAGTGGGGTGTATTTTGAAGCCAGTCGGAGTCTCCTCACTTATCTTTGCACTGACGTATACATTGACCTGATCACTGGCTGTGTAACTACCCAGGTAACCATCCGTGGTAAAGGTAAAGGAGCATGTACAGTCAATATCAATTGCATGATTAATCTGTGTATACCAGATTTGAGCAAATTAAGGCCCGACAAGCAGCCTGTTAAGCTTTTCAATTTGGCCTGCCGGGCATTCCCTAACAATTTTTGTTTAGATCTTTAAGATGGAAATTGTAGCCGCCATTATGATGTGTAGTCATGTTTTCTAATGACCGTAAGTCTTCGACTATACAAAGTATTTCAATGGTCGGAATCTGTGCTTTTGCATGATATACTAGTTACTATAGTCATCTAATTTAGTTACTGTGGTCATCTAATTAGTTACTATGGTCATCTAATTAGTTACTATGGTAATCTAAGTCACGGCAGCTCAGACGAGGCATCAAGCAGTGTGGGTGGGGAGCGTTTCCACACAGCGTTTCCAGAGTGTCGGCCTGAAATATGGGTGTCAGGGACAGATGCAGAAGGAGATTTTTACAACACATTTCCTAAGCTTAGGTCCAATATATCAGATTGTAGGTGGGTTTTTTTTTGTACTCTTTGCGTTCATATTTCGCTTTGTTTGTTACATTTTTGTTACGTTTCACTTGATTGTGAAGTATGTCGATCAAGAGGGGGTGTGACGTTCATAGTTTGTCAATATTCAATGTTTTATCGTTCATAGTTAATATTGTAAATCCCACATTCTTTATCGCATTTTTCGGAGTATAAGTCGCTTCGGAGTATAAGTCGCACCGGCCGAAAATGCATAATAAAGAAGGTAAAAAACATATATATATTTTTTTGGGGAAATGTATTTGATAAAACCCAACACCAAGAATAGACATTTGAAAGGCAATTTAAAATAAATGAAGAATAGTGAACAACAGGCTGAATAAGTGTACGTTATATGAGGCATAAATAACCAACTGAGAAGGTGCCTGGTATGTTAACCTAACATATTATGGTAAGAGTCATTCAAATAACTATAACATATAGAACATGCTATATGTTTACCAAACAATCTGTCACTCCTAATCGATAAATCCCATGAAATCTTATACGTCTAGTCCAGGGGTGCCCATTACGTCGATCGCGAGCTACCAGTCGACCGCGGGGGGTGTGTCAGTCGATCTCGAGCCAGGCTTTTAAAGAAAAATTAGAGATCATCAATCTTCACCAAGACGTCACTTAAATGACATTCACGGTACCGGAGGGTCTTGTGAGATGACGCTGGCTGCTGCAAGATCATTATTATGAAAATATGACCGAGAGGAAGGCGAGAAACACTTTTTATTTCAACAGACTCTCGCGCCGTACCTTCCGTCAAAACTCTAAAGGCCGACTGCACATTTCCTATCTTCACAATAAAAGCCCTGCTTCATGCCGCCCGCGCTAACTAAATACAGAGTCTCGGAAAACTGGCGTGCACAAGCGATCCCTCAGAAAGCTGGCGTGCACATCACTTGTGCACGCCAGCTTTCCGAGACTCTTATTTTGTTAGCGCAGGCAGCATGAAGCA
Organism: Nerophis ophidion; assembly: GCF_033978795.1. Lineage (NCBI taxonomy): Eukaryota > Metazoa > Chordata > Actinopteri > Syngnathiformes > Syngnathidae > Nerophis > Nerophis ophidion. Next base: position 74,272,777 of record NC_084616.1, on the reverse strand, counting down.
GGGCTTTTATTGTGAAGATAGGAAATGTGCAATCGGCCTTTAGAGTTTTGACGGAAGGGACGGCGCGAAAGTCTGTTGAAATAAAAAGTGTTTCTCGCCTTCCTCTCTGTCATTTTTTCATAATAATGAACAGGCAGCAGCCAGCGTCATCTCACAAGACCCTCGGGTGCCGTGAATGTCAATCAAGCAAGCTACGGAATTTGCCGCCAATGTTTTTCTTGTAAAGTGTATGGAAGCTGGATGAATTAGATGCCAAAAACCAACCACTTTCATGTGGTATTGTACAGAAAGGACAACTTTTTTTCTCCTCCATTTGAAAATGTGGGCGTTATCATCATTACTGTCTGATTCCAATCAATGCAAGTCATCAGAATCAGGTAATACACCAACTTATATTCTTGTCTTTGTGAAAGAAAGACATCTATATGTGTTACACATGCTTGTATTCTCATTAAACACATTTAACTTGTTTACAAAAATGTCTCTTTCATAAATAAATAAATATAAATGATATATATAAATGAGGTAGATCCCCTTGAGTTGGTCGATTTGAAAAGTAGCTCGCCTGCAGAAAAAGTGTGGGCACCCCTGCCCTACATGATAGTGGTTGTAACGTGATTGGGCAGGCAAGCTGTTTATATTGTGGGAAAGCGGACGTGAAAACAGGCTGTCCCCACTCGGGTCCGCATGGACCTGGAAGGGGCGTGTCCTCCAGCTCTGCTGAATTCCGGGAGGTTTTTGGGAGAAAATTTCTTCCGGGAGGTTTTCGGGAGAGGCGCTGAATTTCGGGAGTCTCCCGGAAAATCCGGGAGACTCCCGGAAAATCCGGGAGGGTTGGCAAGTATGACCCCGACTTAAGTTGAAAAACGTATTTGCGTGTTACCATTTAGTGGTCAATTGTACGGAATCTGTACTGTACTGTGCAATCTACTATTAAAAGTTTCAATCAATCAATGTCATCCGGGGCGACAGAACGTCTGGGTGCTTGTATAATAGTGTACTGCAGGTTTATTATCCACTAAAACGAATCCGTCATTCTGTAATGTCTCACTCCTCGTCCTTCCAGGTGGCCAAAGATGTGTCCATCCGTCTCCACAGTCAGCTCGACGGCGGAGAGAAGAAGAGGGCTCGTCTCGAGGAAGAGAACGAGGAGCTCCGAGTCCGACTCCAAGACCTGGAGGTGTCCAAACAGGTCCTGCAGCAGGAGCTCGACAAGGTAGGGGCTTATTGAGACGCAAGTGGAAGACACGGGGGACAACTGGGGATCCAGTGTGTGCGCTATAAAGGAAGGAAATTAATGGCAATTAAAGGCTGTGTAAACCCAATCCAGAATCCGTAAAAGGAAGTCTATGGTCAGCTTCTCCTGTTGACCCTTGGTTCTTCCACACCAAAGACTCGGCAAGCAAGTTTAACCTTCAAAACACAGTGTTTAAAAAGCGAGGATGCAATTTGAGTGAAGAAAAAAACCAAAGCTGGCAAGCTAACCCCAACAATGTTTGTGTTCAGTGCTCCCAAGATTGGCCTCCTTCTGAGCACACTGATCAGTCCTCTTTGTCCCCATGTCTGCTGGGGTTGATGTTTCTGGTCTTGGCCCCACACTCGAAGTGGGTCAGGACTAGATGGATGACTGGGTAGCTGGCAGTGGATTTGGGGGGGGTTTGGACTTTGTTCCCTGGATACAAGTCGTTAGCGAGGCTCAGTGTTTTTATCCCTCTATTGATTGGGATTTGTGATTGTTTCTAGGGAAGAGACAGAAAGCTCCCTTGTTGTCCTCCTCCGTCACTAATTAGTGCAAGATACCTGCAGGGCTGCACCAATTGTTCTTGACGATTCATTCAATTGTACTTCCAGCTTTCTCCTAATAGCTTTGGATTGCCACCAAAATAATGTGTTTGCTTGCTTTTTGGCTGTTTGGAAGATTCATCTTCAGTTGTACTTCAAACGACTGAATCACTTTGCTTTTGTGCTTTAGTGTCTCTTCTCTGTTGGACATAACCATGTTTTCTTTCTTGCACCTTCTTGGGTGGTGTTTTTGACATTCAGTTACTGTACTGATCTGCTTGTTAGTGTTGTGTTTCTCTGGTAGAAATAATTAGTACTTTAAACCTTTATATTGAAATACATCATCAACAAAATAGAATTGATTTTTATCATGCCTTAGAACAGACCTGGGGAAATTAAGGCCCAGGGGCCACATGTGGCCCGTTAAGCTTTTCAATCTAGCCCGCCGGACATTCCCGAATAATTTTTATAGATTTTTAAGATGGAAAGTGCAGCCCCCGTTATGAAATCTTAATTCTAAACATTTTTTTCACAAAAAAAGAATTTTTTAACATCATTATTTATGGAACATGTCAATAAAAAGTCTAGCTGTCAACATTGTTGCATTTCTTTTCACAGTTTATGAACTTACATTCATATTTTGTTGAAGTATTATTCAATAAATATATCTATGAAGGATTTTTGTATTGTTGCCATTTTTAGAATATTTAAAAAAATCTCACGTACCCCTTGGCATACCTTCAAGTACCCCCATTTGAGAACCACTGGTGTATTATATACAGTATGTAGGATGTTCACAGTAAAAGGGTGATGTTCTGTGTACCGTGTGTAACCATGGAAACCAAATATTCACCCTGTGATTTTATTTTAGCAGGTAACACCATGCTGAAGTAATGCTGTGCTCGTTCTCTGCTTTTTAATAAAAAAAAAAACAACCACAAATTGGTGACTCGAGATATTGGCTTAGGCTTTAACGTCAAACCCTGCGGTTGAATTACTGCAAACAGACGTGTTTCTGCTGTGGTGGAGGAGCAAAAATGTGGAGAGGAAGTACTGTTTGTGTCTTGCAGACCGCTTGCTTTTCTTCGCACTTGTCAGGCTTAGTGTTCGTTTTGACAGCTTTCTGCCGTGCGGACATGGTTTCATATTTGCCTCTGTTGTTGTGTTGAGCCATGCCAACCCTGCAGAGATGGGAATTCTTCACATTGCTGATATGATTCAGGGAATGTGTGTGTGTGTGTGTGTGTGTGTGTGTGTGTGTGTATGTGCATTGTGCACACAGGAATGCCTCACTTACCTGTATCTCTCTCTAAAAAGTATGGTATATATCAAGTAAAAATAGTGTGAGAAGATGCTTTATATACAGAAATGATGTTTGCACTGAAGAATAAACAGACTGATTGAAGCGCAGACTGTTCACACAAAGGTGTTTGGGAAGAATCGATCGATCGTGTCTGCAGGCTTTGCTTAATATTGATATTCTTGCGTAAGCCACCAGAGCCATGCAGTAAAACTCACAAAGGAGTTGCTGTTTGGAAGGCTTGAGGGTCTTAAAGGGGAACATTATCACAATTTCGAAAGGGTTAAAAACAATAATCAGTTGTATTTTTTGAAGTTTTTTTCAAAATTTTACCGGTCTCGGAATATCCCTAAATAAAGCTTTAAAGTGCCTTATTTTCGCTCTCTGCGAAGACACTGGCCATTTCCCTGTGATGTCACACAGTGCTGCCAATGTAAACAAACAATGGGAATACCACAGCAAGATATAGCGACATTAGCTCGGATTCAAACTCGGATTTCAGCGACTTAAGCGGTTCAACAGATTACGCATGTATTGAAACAGATGGTTGGAGTATGAAAGTATTGAAGAAGAAACTGAAGCTATTGAGCGAATAGCTATTGACGCTATTCATAGCCATAGCATGGCCGAATAGCTGCGTAAGCATCGGCGGTAAAATGTGCGGACCAAACGATCAGGACTTTTGCATCTTTTGACACTGGAGTAACTTAAATCCGTCGATTGGTAAGTGTTTGTTTCACATTAAATGTGGGTGGAAGGAAACATAATATAGTTGCAAATGCATCTGCAGGTTATCCATACATCTCTGTGCCATGTCTGCTTTAGCACCGCCGGTAAATAGCATGTTAGCATCGATTAGCGTAGCATGTTAGCATCGATTAGCTGGCAGTCAAAATCAACAAAACTCACCTTTGTGATTTCGTTGACTATCGTTGCAAATGCATCTGCAGGTTATCCATACATCTCTGTGCCATTTCTGTCTTAGCACCGCCGGTAAAATGTGGAGACACTCTGGTACATTCAATGGGGGTCTGGCGGCAGACACTTTGGCATCTTCGGGCCAGTGGTGCAACTTGAATCCCTCCCTGTTAGTGTTGTTACACCCTCCGACAACACACTGTCGAGGCATGATGTCTCCAAGGTTCCAAAAAATAGTCAAAAAAACGGAAAATAACAGAGCTGAGACCCGGTGTTTGTAATGTGTTGAAAATGAAAATGGTGGGTGTGTTACCTCGGCGACGTCACATTCTGACGTCATCGCCTCCAGCGCGATAAACAGAAAGGCGTTTAATTCGCCAAAATTCACCCATTTAGAGTTCGGAAATCGGTTAAAAAAATAGATGGGCTTTTTTCTGCACCATCAAGGTATATATTGACGCTTACATAGGTCTGCTGATAATGTTCCCCTTTAAGGCGTTATATGCACCATCTCGGTACCTATGCCAACAATCTTTTTGAAATGGTGAAAGGATACCTTCTACGCAACAACGGCCATGTACAATTTGGGGGATAATCCTTTTTTCGATGTCATGAAAAAAAATTAAATAATAAATAATACAAAATAATATTAATAAAAGTAATACTTATTTTTGATACTATTATACTGTATTTTTGGGCGTAAGGCGGAGTACACCCTGGACAAGTCGCCACCTCATCGCAGGGCTATATATATATATATATATATATATATATATATATATATATATATATATATATATATATATATATAATGTGTATGTGTATATATAATGTGTATGTGTGTATGGCTATGAGTTGTTGTTTTTTTCCCTTGGCCTCAGTCTGCACCCCCTCTTCAGGGCCCAGGCTAAGACTGATTTTTTTATTTTATTTTAAACTTCTATTTTTTTCTCCCATTCCCCCCCCCCCTTGTTTACCTGTATCTCATCTTTTTTGTAAGGGGCGCTGGAAACCGGCAGACCCGTCGGCGATCCTGTTCTGTCTCCCTGTAATGTTTGTCTACTCTTGAATGGGATTGTGCTGAAAATTTCAATTTTCCTGAAGGAACTCTCCTGACTATCTAATCTATCTAATATGTGTATGTGTGTATATATGTGTATATGTATATGTGTATATATATGTATGTATATATGTGTATATGTATATGTGTATATATATGTATGTATGTATATATGTATATGTGTGTACATATATATATTATGTATATGTATATATACTGTGTATATGTATATATACTGTATATGTATGTATATATATATATATAGTGAAAGTTTTAGATCTTTGAGATCAACTCATGAAAAATGGGAGCAAAAACGAAAGTGTTCAGTATAATTATCATTGTTAAAATCAAATTCAAGCTAGATTTGATCCAGATTTCGCAGCAATGTAATATAATTATATAAACATTTAACGTGGCAAATCCCATTTAATGGGTTCAGGCGCTCATGCAGTTTATCTGCTGATGAAGAATCTTATTAGGCACTTGGATCATGACATGATTGTGTATCCAAAAATGTGCTCTTTTTTTACGCTTTTTCAGCTTGGATAGTCCTTTACTAATTGATTTAGCAGGTGATGAATTCAATTAAAGCCTTTGTTGCCATAGTTTCCCTGTCTTCCATTCTTCCCTGTTCACTCTTCTTTCTCATTTGTTCCCATCCCTCCTTTCTGTTCCCCCTCTGCGTCTCCCATGGAGACCCCAAGGAATGCTGAAGTGGGCATGTCTCTATCCCATCTTTCCTCGGCCCCCCTTCTCTCTCTCCTTTATCTCATATATTTTCTTTTTTTTTTCAACCCCCCCTCAAATCTCTTTTCTGCATCGAAAACCTTCGATCCAATCCAGCTGTTTGACCTCTGAAGCTTGAAGGAAGGTGAGAAGAGACAAAAAGGAGGTCATAGAATTGGGGAGTGACAAGGAGAAAGGATTTTTTTTGCGTCCTCTGAGGGTATTTCATCATTTGAAGGTGAAGGATTAATTGAAGGTACCGAGGAGAAAAGAATGCTGGGAAAATAATAAGGGTGGGTTTTGGGGATGGATTTGGAGTACTGACAACACAACTGTGTTTTCTTGTATCAAATTAGGCGCAGATCCTCAAATAAATCTGGTTTTCTTTTATTTTTACAAAGCCCGTTTCCATATGAGTTGGGAAATGGTGTTAGATGTAAATATAAACGGAATACAATGATTTGCAAATCCTTTTCAACCCATATTCAGTTGAATATGCTACAAAGACAACATATTTGATGTTCAAATTGATAAAAAAAAATTGGGGCAAAAAATCATTAACTTTAGAATTTGATGCCATTAACATGTGACAAAGAAGTTGGGAAAGGTAGCATTAAATACTGATAAAGTTGAGGAATGCTCATCAATAACTTATTTGGAACATCCCACAGGTGTGCAGGCTAATTGGGAACAGGTGGGTGCCATGATTGGGTTTAAAAACAGCTTCCCAAAAAATGCTCAGTCTTTCACAAGAAAGGATGGGGCGAGGTACACCCCTTTGTCCACAACTGCGTGAGCAAATAGTCAAACAGTTTAAGAACAACTTTTCTCAAAGTGCAATTGTAAGAAATTTAGAGATTTCAACATCTACGGTCCATAATATCATCAAAAGGTTCAGAGAATCTGGAGAGATCACTCCATGTAAGCGGCATGGCTGGAAACCAACATTGGATGACCGTGACCTTCGATCCCTCAGACGGCACTGTATCAAAAACCGACATCAATCTCTAAAGGATATCACCACATGGGCTCAGTAACACTTCAGAAAACCATTGTCACTAAATACAGTTTGTCGCTACATCTGTAAGTGCAAGTTAAAGCTCTACTATGCAAAGCGAGAGCCATTTATCAACAACATCCAAGAATGCCGCCGGCTTCTCCAGGCCCGAGATCATCTAAGATGGACTGATGCAAAGTGGAAAAATGTTCTGTGGTCTGACGAGTCCACATTTCAAATTGTTTTTCGAAATATTCAACATCGTGTCATCCGGACCAAAGGCGAAGCGTTTTATCGTTCATTGAAAAATGTAAAATTTCATTATGTTTTTAAGGCGGTCTGTCATAATATTTTTAGCATTCAATCAGACTTTATTGTGTTCCTAAAAAGAGATATGCCAGCCCCCCAGACACATTTATTCCTCTAAATTTGGCCTGCGATTAATGGTAAATGGGTTATACTCGTATTGCTCTTTTCTACCTTCAAGGTACACAAAGCGCTTTGACGCTATTTCCACATTCACCCATTCACACACTGATGGCGGCAGCTGCCATGCAAGGCCCTAACCACCTCAAGGACACAATGGACATGACCAGAATGGTAGAAGGTGGGGATTGAACCAGGAACCCTCAGGTTGCTGGCACGGCCACTCTCCCAACCGCGCCACGCCGTCCCCTTTGATGAGTCCTATAAGAAATAACTGAAATACTGTAGGTTTGGGTTCCGCAATGCAACCTAATCTTGTCCACAAAAGCTTTTCTTCCAGGCACTCCCTTGCCTTCAAGGTGAGCGAGCACAATGGCGTAACAACGAGAGGGAGGGAGAGTCGTATTGTATCTATAGCGAGATGTGGAGTAAGAAAGAAGCTCAGAAGCAGGGGAGACGTTTCAGGTAAACAAAGAGAAATCCTATGGCTTGGACAAAGGAGAAGGGGAGGGGGTGCAGTGCCAGGTGGGGTCTTGATGAAATTGGAAAGAAAATCCTCCATGATTGAAGAGAAAATACTGTATTGTCATTTAATGATTTTCCACCTTTTTTTTCATATTTCTCTCTTTTTCTCTGCATGCCATCACCATAAGTCACTTGAAGGTCACTCAGGAGGCGCTGTTCTGTCTAAGTGTGCGTGTGCGTGTGTGTGCGTGTGTGTGTGCGTGTGTGTGCGTGTGTGTGTGTGTGTGTGTGAGGTGAATTGGGGGAGTGTCAGAATGTTGATTTAAGATTACCCCATGGAGGATGGTGATAAGGTCATCTGTTCGCTTGGGGTATGAACCAATATATGAGTGTCATTTTATTCTCTCATTCCATCGCATTCTTCCCATAATGCAACTGCCTGACTTATGGTATTTTACAAATCCATGGCAAAAAAAAAAAAAAAAAGAATCAGCAATGTATTCATAAATGCACAAGCATGATTGGTCCATATTTATAAGTGGAGAGGGTGGAATGTAACATTGCAGTGAATACAGCTAAGTCAGGGGTCAGCAACTGAAAAATGTTGACAGAGCCATATTGGACCAAAAATACAAAAAAAAAGAAATCTGTCTGGAGTCGCAAAAACACATGATGTAAGGATGTCTGCCTACTATCAAAATTACTTTAAAAGTCTTATATAAGTGTTACAAACCCCGTTTCCATATTAGATGTAAATATAAACGGAATACAATGATTTGCATATCATTTTCAACCCATATTCAGTTGAATGCACTACAAAGACAACATATTTGATGTTCAAACTCATAAACTTTTTTTTTTCTTTGTCACGTGTTGCTGGCATCAAATTCTAAAGTTAACGATTATTTACCCAAAAATTTTTTTTATCAGTATCATCAAATATGTTGTCTTTGTAGCATGTTCAATTTAATATGGGTTGAAAATGATTTTCAAATCTTTGTATTCCGTTTATATTTACATCTAACACAATTTTCCAACTCATATGGAAACGGGGTTTGTATAATGAAGGCTACACATGATGTAATGTCCATATTAGCTATATTAGCCTACTATCAAAATTACACCAAAAGTCTTATATAAGATGAGATAACTTCTGGAAATTATTGGCCAAAGGTATAGAAGTTTGTGTCCAAGTTTAAAGAAATGGCAACCTGTCTTCTTTTAATGGATTTATTACAATCTTTGCAAGCTGGGTAATGTTTGCTGTGGTCTGGAACAACATGGCACACAAACTTAGTTATCTCAGGAAAAATTAAAATTCCAGTGTACAGAATTGAGATTGAATTTAAAAAGTAAAAAGTAAATAATGGGGGGTGTAATTGAAAACAAAATAGACAAATATTACAATAAGAATACAAATATAAAGCAACAATGGGAATAAAAATATAACAGCAAAATAAGAACATAAGAGAAACTAGGCAGTAGTGACCATGTTATGAAAATGTATTGCACTGTTATTGTTTTGCATCCCCTGTCATCCTAGTACCCCCCTCCCCCTCCCCAGATAAGTTTATAATATATAATAACTATGGATAAAGATAAAAGTTAAGTTTAAAAGATCTACAACTACAGCGCAAGCCTCAAAAACACAAATAAGTAAATAAGGCGCACTGTCAAGTTTTGAGGCGGGGAAAAAGGATTTTAAGTGCGCCTTATAGTCCGGAAAATACTTTGTTGGGGAAAAAATGCATTGAAAGGTAAAAGAAAAAGCCAAACATAAAGCGTTTATTCTTTTTCTGGCTGAACTAAAGTACGACAAGGTGCTCTGAGGTCTTGCGTAACATCAGACACAATAGTAGCTGTCTGGAATAAGTGGTGTGCAAAAATCCCCGAAAAGAAAACACAGCAAAATAAATGCTTATGTCCTCTGGTTCCAACTTGAAAGACTCTTGAGACGTTCTACTGCATGCGCCTAAAAGACATTAGTAGATGATGCACGGTACCAAAAATATTTACAAAAACATGTCGTGTGTTTGTGTACTAAATGGTCTCATTTGGAGGCTCCCTGTGTGTTGCTCACTAATTGCAGAAGGAAACTGTTCCCTGCTCGGTGTGACAGGCAGGAAATGCTGCCTATTGTTCGAAGCAAGATTAGTCATGTGGGGCGAGGGTATAGCTGCAGACTTTTTTTTTAAGTTGTGATATTAGTTGTGTGGATGTTTGGTAAGCAACAGGTATGTTTAAAGACCTACTGAAACCCACTACTAGCGACCACGCAGTCTGATAGTTTATATATCAATGATGAAATATTAACATTGCAACACATGCCAATACGGCCTTTTTAGTTTATTAAATTGCAATTTTAAATTTCGGGCGGAAGTATCATGATAAAACGTTGCGGTATGATGACGCGTACGCGGGACGTCACGCATTGTAGAGGACATTGTGGTCCAGCATCGTTCACAGCTATAAGTCGTCTGTTTTTATCGCATAATTCCACAGTATTCTGGACTTCTGTGTTGCTGAATCTTTTGCAATTTGTTCAATGAATAATGGAGACGTCAAAGAAGAAAGATGTAGGTGGGAAGTGGTGTATTGCGGCCGCCTTTAGCAACTTAAACACAGCCGGTGTTTCCTTGCTTCCTTGTTTACATTCCCGAAAGATGACTGTGAAGCTTTACTATGGAACAGAGCAGTCAAGCGAACATGGTTCTCTACCACATGTCAACCGTCAGGTTTCGGTGAGAAAATGGTGGTAATAAGTTGGCTCTTACCGAAGACATGAGCGGAGAGCTTGCGTCGTTCCTCCTGCACCTGTCAAAGAGATGCTGCGACTCTCTTGCCTCCTCCCACCGGCCGTCCCCGACCGTCGGATGCGTCCACTGTGGAGGAGGGGGGGGAAAAAATCTCAGCCCGGCCCCAACGAGAAACGTGGCTTCCCTCGGAGACACTGGCGGTCACCCCACCCGTGGCCACACCCCTCGGACTAGCAGGTTGTACAGGCATGACCATATAATCTCACTAAAACACTAACACAATAAGCAGATAAGGGATTTTCCAGAATTATCCTAGTAAATATGTCTAATAACATTTGAATCTCTCTGCCGTCTAGTTTTTTTTAAATTTATTTGTATTCTATTTTTTCTAATCCTTCACTCTCACTTTCCTCATCCACGAATCTTTCATCCTCGCTCAAATTAATGGTGAAATCGTCGCTTTCTCGGTCCGGATCGCTCTCGCTGCTGGTGGCCATGATTCTAAACAATGTTCAGATGTGAGGAGCTCCACAACCCGTGACGTCACGCGCACATCGTCTGCTACTTCCGGTACAGGCAAGGCTGTTTTATTAGCGACCAACTTTCTCATCGATGTTCTCTACTAAATCCTTTCAGCAAAAATATGGCAATATCGCGAAATGATCAAGTATGACGCATAGAATGGACCTGCTATCCCCGTTTAAATAAGAAAATCTCATTTCAGTAGGCCTTTAATGCACAGATGATGTTGTCTTGATGTAAAGCGCCATCATCGGCGGTCACTCCAACGCAACGAGTATGACGATCCTCCTGGTAGGGGTGCATCCCTTTATTGATGCCTGTGTGTGACTTTGTTTAACGTGGGGAGACTGGTGCACAGACAGTCACCACCCGATCCCTGACAGAATCGGGTCAGGGTCCAGTGGCATGGAGCCCAAGACGACTGGGGACCCTTTTCTGCTGCAGCCTTCCTCCGCCGTTTTGGTACTAATTAAATCTACCGTCTTCTGCCTGCTCCGCCGTTGAGGTCTTCACCGTATCCCTGGCTAGGGGGCAGTCAGGTACCAGGTCTTTGCCAAGGGCGAACTGGGGTAACAGTAGTAAAGGGGTTAACCTCCTAGTGCCCCAAGACCCCATAGAGGAGCCTCCACTGCCGGATGAATTTTAACGTCATGACATCTGTGATTTCCTGGTGGTCCACGATTAAAGCTGTGCGTGAAGGCTCCAGGGGTACATGTGTTGTTAAATGGGTCACAGGATCAAAGCTGCTGAACTTTAACTGGGTCAGAGTGATTGATTGGACTGAAGAAGGCCCAGGCGGGGTAGAGTTGGTACGTCTTCATAGTGTCCTACTTCCAGAGAGACCTACCGAAGATGATCACACGGTAAGAATTCTAGTGTTTGAAGTCATGCATTGTGTTGATAACGTCATGGTCTGGGGATGCATGAGTGCTGCTGGTACTTCTAGAGTTGCGGTTTGTCAATGGAAACATTAATACCGTATTTTTCTGACTATAGAGCACACCGGTATTTAAGTCGAACCCACCCAATTTTCAATCAATCAATCAATCAATGTTTACTTATATAGCCCTAAATCACTAGTGTCTCAAAGGGCTGCACAAACCACAACGCAAACCACTACGACATCCTCGGTAGGCCCACATAAGGGCAAGGAAAACTCACACCCAGTGGGACGTCGGTGACAATGATGACTATGAGAACCTTGGAGAGGAGGAAAGCAATGGATGTCGAGCGGGTCTAACATGATACTGTTAAAAGTTCAATCCATAATGGATCCAACACAGTCGCGAGAGTCCAGTCCAAAGCGGATCCAACACAGCAGCGAGAGTCCCGTTCACAGCGGAGCCAGCAGGAAACCATCCCAAGCGGAGGCGGATCAGCAGCGCAGAGATGTCCCCAGCCGATACGCAGGCAAGCAGTACATGGCCACCGGATCGGACCGGACCCCCTCCACAAGGGAGAGTGGGACATAGGAGAAAAAGAAAAGAAACGGCAGATCAACTGGTCTAAAAAGGGAGTTTATTTAAAGGCTAGAGTATACAAATGAGTTTTAAGGTGAGACTTAAATGCTTCTACTGAGGTGGCATCTCGAACTTTTACCGGGAGGGCATTCCAGAGTACTGGAGCCCGAAATGAAAAAGCTCTATAGCCCGCTGACTTTTTTTGGGCTCTGGGAATCACTAATAAGCCGGAGTCTTTTGAACGCAGATTTCTTGCCGGGACATATGGTACAATACAATCGGCAAGATAGGCTGGAGCTAGACCGTGTAGTATTTTATACGTAAGTAGTAAAACCTTAAAGTCACATCTTAAGTGCACAGGAAGCCAGTGCAGGTGAGCCAGTACAGGCGTAATGTGATCAAACTTTCTTGTTCTTGTCAAAAGTCTAGCAGCCGCATTTTGTACCAACTGTAATCTTTTAATGCTAGACATGGGGAGACCCGAAAATAATACGTTACAGTAATCGAGGCGAGACGTAACAAACGCTTGGATAATGATCTCAGCGTCTTTAGTGGACAGAATGGAGCAAATTTTAGCGATATTACGGAGATGAATATTTTTACATAGCCGCACTGGACCCTGAGCTACAGATATATACCAGTACGAAAAGTTTTGTAAATGTTTATGTGAGGAAGACCTGCGATAAAGTGGCGACTTGTCCAGGTGTACTCCGCCTTCTGCCCGATTGTAACTGAGATAAGCTTTAGTGCCCCCCGCAACCTCGAAGGGAATAAGCGGTAGAAAAGGAATGGATATATGGATGAATGTGAGGAGGCGTGGCCAGAAAACCTGCAGCGAGGCGGGGCCGGCTCCGAGAGGTCTGTGAGGAGGTGTGGCTGGTGGACATGCAGCAAGGCGGGGCGCGCCGGGACCGGCTCCGAGCTGGGCAACAGGTCTGTAGATCGCCCACCTGGGCGCATTTCTGTAATCACCTCTCAATGTATAAAAAGGGTGTAAAAGGGCAGCAGGAGAGAAATGAGGGATAGAAAAAGTTGGAGAGCCAGTGGAGCATGACGAGCAAACGCGACAAAGAGCGAGAAACAGATGACGCCGGGGACGGCTGAAAAGCGGCCGGAAGAGCGAGCAGTTGGAAGAGGCAGAGCTGGAAAGCGACCCGACCTGAACTGAGGTTTATTGAAATAATAAACAAAGTCACAAAACTGCTCGCCTTCTAGTCTCTTCTTGGTGGTCCAAGGAACCCGGAGGGAAGAGGTCCTCCACAGTTTATTTACTAGCTCAGCAAAGCCGGCGGCGTTTCTGGGTGTTGTTGATGAATGGATTTGGCTTTGCTTAGTAGAGTTTTAACTTGCACTTACAGATGTAGCGACCAAATGTAGTTACAGTGAAGTGTTCCTGAGTCCTGGTGGTGATATCCTTTACACACAGATGTCGGTTTTTGATGCAGTACCGCCTGAAGGATCGAAAGTCAGGGGCGGTCAATGTTACGTGCAGTGATTTCTCCAGATTCTTTGATCTTTTTGATGATATTACAGACCGTAGATGGTGAAATCCCTAAATTCCTTGCAATAGCTGGTTGAGAAATGTTGTTCTTAAACTGTTGGACAATTTGCTCACGCATTTGTTCACGAAGTGGTGACCCTCGCCCCATCCTGAGCATTTCATGGAAGCTGCTTTTATACCCAATCATGGCACCCACCACCTGTTCTAAATAAGCGTTTGATGAGCATTCCTCAACTTATTCAGTTTTTTTTGCCACTTTTGAAACATGTTGTTGGGATCAAATTCCAAATGAGCTAATGTTTGCAAAAAAAAAAACAAGTTTCTCAGTTCCGACATTAAATATCTTGTATTTAGAGTCTATTCAATTGAATATAAGTTGAAAGGGATTTGCAAATCATTATGGTCTGTTTTTATTTACGATTTACACAACCTGAACCTGCCAACTTCACTGGTTTTGGGTTTTGTACATACTTTAATTGTTTCCAAGTGATGCCTGTAACACAGCAGTAAAACGGCTCATCAAACAAAACAGAAGTTATCGTCATGGACCCACCATCCGTGAAAGCTAGCTCTCCAATCAGCTAAACAGACTCAATAACTCCACGGCGACATTTTTGGTGAATTTACAAAACTGAAAGAATACAAAAAGAATGCCATCGTAAGTTAAAGGGGTGGGGGGTTCTGGAGCCTATCTAAAATCATAAAAGGATATTGCTGAAGAAACAATGTGTATTATTTTTAGTTCTCACACACACACACACACACACATGGTTAGGTTGAATTAGCCTGTAAATTTTCCTTAAAGTAGCCTGGCTCAAAATGAATATGACCATGGGCATTATGGCAACGTTTGGTAGAGCGGCCGTGCCAGCAACTTGAGGGTTGCAGGTTCGATTCCTGCTTCCGCCATCCTAGTCACTGCCGTTGTGTCCTTGGGCAAGACACTTCACCCACCTGCTCCCAGTGCCACCCACACTGGTTTAAATGTAACTTAGATATTGGGTTTCACCATGTAAAGCGCTTTGAGTCACTAGAGAAAAGCGCTATATAAATATAATTCACTTCACTTCACTTCTTGAATTCATTCAATAAATGGCCGAGACCAAACAGAAAAGCTGTAAAAAATGTGCAGCTAGAATTGTTAAACAAGGTTGTTAAACAAACCAACTAACTTTTCTCACCAATATACTGTATTTTTTGGACTATAAGGCACACCTAATATCCTTTCATTTTCTCAAAAATCCACAGTGAGCCTTATAACCCGGTGCGTCTAACGTACGGAATAATTATGGTTGTGCTTACCGACCTCAAAGCTATTTTAATTGGTACATCGTGAAATTATAAGTGTGGCCAGTCACACATAAGAGATATGTGTGGACTGCAATATGACACCAGTAAACAACACCAAAACTTTAAATGTTCCATTGAAAATAAATAAAATTACACACTGCACTCAAAAATCTGTCAAAATGTTTTAGTATGACTTTTAAGCCGCACCGCTTGATGGATTGTCGGCCCATTACGGCAACCATAGTCAGAGATACAAGTATTGCTATGGTGTGTGTCTAAGGACTGCAAAATAGCACCCATTAGCAGTCATATTATCTGGCGTTTTGTTTCGGAATATTACGCAAAACCAACGTTTCTTACCTACTGGTACCTGCTGATGTGCTGCACTGCTGACCCGTCTCCGCTTGGGATGGTTTCCTGCTGGCTCCACTAGGGACGGGACTCTCGCTACTATATTGGATCCACTATGGACTGGACTCTCACAGTTATGTTGGATCCACTATGGACTGGACTTTCACAATCTCATGTTAGACTCTCTCGACATCCATTGCTTTCGGTCTCCCCTAGAGGGTGGAGGTTGCCCACATATGCAGTCCTCTCCAAGGTTTCTCATAGGCTTGGTCACCGACGTCCCACTTGGGTGAGTTTTTCCTTGCCCTTATGTTGGCTCTGTACCGCGGATGTTGTTGTGGCTTGTGCAGCGCTTTGAGACCCTTGTGATTTAGGGCTATATAAATAAACATTGATTAATTGATTGATGTGTATTTAAGATCTGCATAAGTCCTGAAAATTTGTGCATGTCCACCCTTGTAGTCCGTGGCAATTCCGTAATCGATAAGCTTCTTTTTCTCTATCTTCCTGTTATTGTGCATTCACCCTCTGCTGTTGCCTTTTGTAATGTAAAGTAGTGTAAATTTCCAACTTATATTTTGCTACAAAAGCGCTAAAAACATACCGGTGTAGTGAGTTACCATTATTCACTCAAGGAACTTTAGTTATTAGAAAGATCCGGTCGGACGTTTTTTTCACAGGACACATTTCCATCGTTGTTGCACTAGTGAGCCACGGATGAGGACATGCTGCTCTGTAGTTGATTTAAGTAAAATCTGGATGTCATTAAAACGGTTCACGCCATCCTTGCACGCTACACCGCTACAATAAAGATGACAGGGAGAAGATGCTGTTAAACAAAATCCATGCAACATTTTGACCAAAGAACCACCATTAGATGTTATGTAGACCAGTGGTCCCAAACCTTTTTGTATCCGCGGACCGATCAACGCTTAATAATTTGTCCCACGGCCCGGGGGAGGGGAATCCTTTTATTTTATTTTTTATTTTTTTTTCTTTGTCATAAAAAAGGGACGTTTTTGTCATGAAAAAAGGGAGTTTTTTGTGGTTAGTGCACTAATTGTAAGTGTATATTGTGTTTTTTATGTCGATTTTATTAAATATATATATATATATACATATATATTTTTTTATTTTTATTTTTTAAATAAAAATGAATAAAAAATTCTTCTGCGGCCTGGTACCAATCGGTTGGGGACCTCTGATGTAGACCACAAGGAAGTGTTTTACATTTAGAAAATAATCATAATATGACCCTTTTTTAATACGTTTTTATATACACCTTTTGTATGGAAAAAAACCTGACTAGACCTGCCTTACAATCCGATGGGCCCTATGGTCCAGAAAATTCAGCAAACACATTTCATTAAACGGTAACACAATGTCAATTAGATATCAAAATGCACAAACCTCAGTCAAGGTTAAAACTCCTGAGCGTGTACTGTATATACGTACAGTATATGTCCCAAGTTGTGTTTCTCTAGTATTGTCCCTTTTTAAAGGGGAACATTATCACAATTCCAAAAGGGTTAAAAACAATAAAAATCAGTTCCCAGTGGCTTGTTGTATTTTTTGAAATTTTTTTCAAAATTTTACCGGTCTCGGAATATCCCTAAATAAAGCTTTAAAGTGCCTTATTTTCGACTCTCTGCGAAGACACTGGCCATTTCCCTGTGACGTCACACAGTGCTGCCAATGTAAACAAACAATGGGAATACCACATCAAGATATAGTGACATTAGCTCGGATTCAAACTCGGATTTCAGCGACTTAAGCGATTCAACAGATTACGCATGTATTGAAACAGATGGTTGGAGTATGAAAGTATTGAAGAAGAAACTGAAGCTATTGAGGGAATAGCTATTGACGCTATTCATAGCCATAGCATGGCCGAATAGCTGCGTTAGCATCGCCGGTAAAATGTGCGGACCAAACGATCAGGACTTTCGCATCTTTTGACACTGGAGCAACTTAAATCCGTCGATTGGTAAGTGTTTGTTTCGCATTAAATGTGGGCGGAAGGAAACGTAATATAGTTGCAAATGCATCTGCAGGTCATCCATACATCTCTGTGCCATGTCTGCTTTAGCACCGCCGGTAAATAGCATGTTAGCATCGATTAGCGTAGCATGTTAGCATCGATTAGCTGGCAGTCAAAATCAACAAAACTCACCTTTGTGAATTCGTTGACTTTATCGTTGCAAATGCATCTGCAGGTTATCCATGCATCTCTGTGCCATGTGAAGTGAAGTGAATTATATTTATATAGCGCTTTTCTCGAGTGACTCAAAGCACTTTACATAGTGAAACCCATTATCTAAGTTACATTTAAACCAGTGTGGGTGGCACTGGGAGCAAGTGGGTAAAGTGTCTTGCCCAAGGACACAACGGCAGTGACTAGGATGGCAGAAGCGGGAATCGAACTTGCAACCCTCAAGTTGCTGGCACGGCCACTCTACCAACCGAGCTATGTCTGCCTTAGCATCGCCGGTAAAATGTGGAGAAACTCCGGTACATTCAATGGGGGTCTGGCGGCAGACACTTTGGCATCTTCGGGCCAGTGGTGCAACTTGAATCCCTCCCTGTTAGTGTTGTTACACCCTCCGACAACACACCGACGAGGCATGATGTCTCCAAGGTTCCAAAAAATAGTCAAAAAAAAGGAAAATAACAGAGCTGAGACCCGGTGTTTGTAATTTGTTGAAAATGAAAATGCTGGGTGTGTTACCTCGGCGACGTCACATTCTGACGTCATCGCCTCCAGCCCGATAAACAGAAAGGCGTTTAATTCGCCAAAATTCCCCCATTTAGAGTTCGGAAATCGGTTAAAAAAATAGATGGTCTTTTTTCCGCACCATCAAGGTATATATTGACACTTACATAGGTCTGCTGATAATGTTCCCCTTTAAGGAGATACACTGTGATGAAAATGCTTGCTGAAATGTGAAGGTGTATATTGTGAACTTTTACCTCGGGCGCTTTTTAGTCGGATTACAAGCCATACAATACAAGCGCACACACACACACGCACACACACGGTGAAATATAATACAGTACATCCATTAAAAAGATGACTAGAGTGATTATCCCACCTGCATGGGGGACATATGGGGCTCACTTAAAAGGTTCCACCCTGGTGTCCGTATGGAACAATTGTGTCTGTAGAGAACACACACACACACACTTCAGTAAGTGGGGTTTATCGCACTGTACAGTACACCTCCAAAGTGTGCAGGAAGTGATGGTATATTGATCGTGTTATATATAGGCAATATACATCTAAATCCACCCCCAGTCCCCCTTTGAGACTTCACTACGGGCTTTTGTGTCTTTTTGTGCGTGTGAGATCCAGGCCTTTTCATTTACATAAAGAAAAAGTGAGCTACCCATTAATTATACATGCATGATATACGTCTGATAATCTGCACTGCATACTAAAATACAGATTTGTCTCTGGGGCTTGAACATCTGAATGCAGATGGATAGATATATATAGTATAAATCAGTGGTTTTTAACCTTAATGGAGGTACCGAACCCCACAAATTTCATTCACCGAACCCTTCTTTAGCGAAAAACAAAACAAAGCATTTTTTCAAATTTAACAAAGTAATATGTTTTTTTTTACTGGTGCACAAAATGAACCGTGCACAAACCTCAGCTTGTTCAAAGAACAAAACCAACAGTGCATTAAAGGGAACATTGTTTGGGGGTATCCATAATACGTCGATAGGGAGAAGTTTTTATTTAGACAATGACTTGGGTGTGTCTTGACCTCCGCCAAACCCCTTAAGCCGACTCACTGGAGAAATCAATCCACGTAATAAGCGGACCTTCGATCCCTCAGCAGGCACTGTATCAAAAACCGACATCAATCTCTAAAGAATATGGACTCAGGAACACTTCAGAAAGCCACTGTCACTAAATACAGTTGGTCGCTACATCTGTAAGTGCAAGTTAAATCTCTACTATGCAAAGCGAAAGACATTTGTCAACAACATCCAGAAACGCCGCCGGCTTCTCTGGGCCCGAGATCATCTAAGATGGACTGACGCAAAGTGGAAAAGTGTTCTGTGGTCTGACGAGTCCACATTTCAAATTGTTTTCGGAAGTATTCGACATCGTGTCATCAGGACCAAAGGGGAAGCGAACCATCCCGACTGTTATCGACGCAAAGTTCAAAAGCCAGTATCTGTGATGGTATGGGGGTGCATTAGTGCCCAAGGCATGGGTAACTTACACGTCTGTGAAGGCACCGTTAATGCTGAAAGGTACATACAGGTTTTGGAACAACATATGCTGCCATCTAAGCGCCGTCTTTTTCATGGACGCCCCTGCTTATTTCAGCAAGACAATGCCAAGCCACATTCAGCATGTGTAACAACAGCGTGGCTTCGTAAAAAAAGAGTGCGGGTACTTTCCTGGCCGGCCTGCAGTCCAGACCTGTCTCCCATCGAAAATGTGTAGCGCATTATGAAGCGTAAAATAGGACAGCGGAGACCCCGGGCTGTTGAACGACTGAAGCTCTACATAAAACAAGAATGGGAAAGAATTCCACTTTCAAAGCTTTTACGATTAGTTTCCTCCGTTCCTAAACGTTTGAGTGAAAAACACAGTGGTGAACATGCCCTTTCCCAACTACTTTGGCGCGTGTTGCAGCCATGAAATTCTAAGTTAATGATTATTTGCAAAAAAGAAAAAGAAATTTTATGAGTTTGAAGGTCAAATATCTTGTCTTTGTAGTGCATTCAATTGAATATGGGTTGAAAAGGATTTGCAAATCATTGTATTCCGTTTATATTTACATCTAACACAATCTCCCAACTCATATGGAAACGGGGTTTGCAGATAGGAGATTTGGGAATGTGGAGATTAATACTGCTGAATTCAAATCTAAGGCTAAGCAATCTATTTCTAAAGACTCTACCCACATTTTTTTTGTTGAACAGTCAGAGGTCAGGTCTTCTGGACGACTTTCCAAGCATTTATTAAAACAGGTCACAGGTAAACATTACAGCGTTGGTCTCGCTCCCGCAAAAAAGCATGGTCGATTGCCTCTGTAAGCGCCACGAGCCTCCATAAGCAAGATTTTGTATGAGTGAGCCGCGATGAAATATTCTTCACTTTCTTTATGATAAAAGACCAATCGGCCAAAGTGTCAAAAAGTTCTCAACTGTGGGGGCGAGCCCAAGGAGAAAGAAGCAACAAGAGTATGGGGGAAAATCCAAGCTTATCGATGAGGGGAGTTTTAACTAATTCAAAGTAGAGCGGGGCGATATGGCCTTTTTTTAATATCTTGATATTTTTAGGCCATGTCACGATTCACGATATATATCTCCATAATGGTAACACCCGAATAAGTTTTTCAACTTGTTTAAGTCTGGGTCCATGTTAATCAATTCATGGTAACGTTTGCTGTGGTCTGGAACAACATGGCACACTAACAGAAATTCAGCCAATATTGCATCCAGATAATGTGTCATGAGACATGCAAATATAAATTAAATACACAGAGGATTTATTTTACTGTCAGTAAAATAAATTATATGATCTCAAATATACCTACAAATGATGCAACATATACACACAGCTAGCCTAAATAGCATGTTAGCATGGATTACTAGCACTCCACGCAAGTCAATAACATCAACAAAGCTCACCTTTCTGCATTCACGCACAGCATAAACTGTTTGGTGGACAAAATGAGAAAAATGAGTGGCATACAACACGTCTTTGTTCACGTAAACCAACTACGGTGAGTTCAGGGACCGCAAAAATTAGTACGACAAATACTGTCATCAGTGAAGCATAAACACAAACATTAAACACTGAGATTTCTAACAATTAGGAAGGTTTGTGTCATGTTTGTCCTCCTACAGAAACATTATTAAAACAACAAATATATTTTTTTCCAATCTTTTTCTGTTTTTGAAAAATCTTTAGGGAGCCACTAGGGCGGTGCTTGAGAGCTGCGGATCGCTGACCCCCGTCTGTCAGGTTTAAACACTGATGATATCTATAAAACAGACAAAGAAGCAAGGAATTAAACAGATACAGAATTCAATTTAGCTCAATTGAGGAGAAACGTCTGGGCTGTACTCTTTGTACAGTCTTCCACCACGCTCTGACGAAAGATTGTACGCCTCCTCTTTTATTTGGACTTTCCCTGATTACATGGCAACAGCTGTTTCTAAAGGAAGGGGGGTCATAAACGGCTGTCGCCTTTGGTTACAAAACAGTTCAGAGAAAAGGTGCCTGGAGGGGGTTCAGGTTTTGCTTCCTCTCCGCTTTGTAGATCTCGGGTCAAGACAAAATCTTCCTGTGAATTACAAAACATCAAAGAAAACAACACCTTCAGGTCGCTTGCCATCCTACACAGTGGAGTTTTACAAGTGTTTTACAAGCCTTTTGATTAGTAAGATCACAGACAGCTTTTGTCTGCTCACGGGGAACTCATTGAAACACAGAGTTTTGTCATAACTTAGATACAATTATTCTAAGTGATTAAAGTAACCAACACATACATCAATGTCTCCAAAACCATATACATTGATAGTAGCCGGGCAGAGTGAAGGTCCAAGAGGCATGCCTGTGCACTTAAGCAAAACAGTTTCAACTCATTAAAGTTCAAATTGAATGTATGAATTTTGTTGTTTATTTAAAGGCCTACTGAAACCCAA
The DNA here is from genome assembly GCF_033978795.1 of Nerophis ophidion. Taxonomy (NCBI): domain Eukaryota; kingdom Metazoa; phylum Chordata; class Actinopteri; order Syngnathiformes; family Syngnathidae; genus Nerophis; species Nerophis ophidion. The sequence goes on along the minus strand of NC_084616.1, from coordinate 74,250,545 downwards.
TAATTCCTACCATGCAGTCTGATAGTTTATATATCAATGATGAAATATTAACATTTCAACACAAGCCAATACGGTCACCACACCCGTGGCCACACCCCTCCGACTTTCAGGTATGACTATATAATCTCACTAAAACACTAGTAACACAATAAGTAGATAAAGGATTTTCCAGAACTATCCTAGTAAATGTGTCTAATAATGGGTTGTACTTTTATAGCGCTTTTCTACCTTCAAGGTACTCAAAGCGCTTTGACACTACTTCCACATTCACCCATTCACACACACATTCACACACTGATGGAGGGAGCTGCCATGCAAGGCGCCAACCAGCACCCATCAGGAGCAAGGGTGAAGTGTCTTGCTCAGGACACAACGGACGTGACGAGGTTGGAACTAGGTGGGGATTGAACCAGGGACCCTCGGGTTGCGCACGGCCACTCCTCCACTGCGCCACGCCGTCTAATAACATCTGAATCGCCCCCACTGCCCTGTCTTTTTTTTTTTTTTTTTTTTCAGTCCTTCACTCTCACTATCCTCATCCACAAATCTTTCATCCTTGCTCAAATTAATGAGGAAATTGTCCCTTTCTCGGTCCGAATCGCTCTCGCTGCTGGTGGTCATGATTGTAAACAATGTGAGGATGTGAGGAGATCTACAACCTGTGACGTCACACGCACATCGTCTGCTACTTCCGGTACAGGCAAGGCCTTTTTATTAGCGACCAAAAGTTGCGAACTTTATCATCGATGTTCTCTACTAAATCCTTTCAGCAAAAATACGGCAATATCGCGAAAGGATCAAGTATGACACATAGAATGGACCTGATATCCCCGTTTAAATAAGAACATCTCATTTCAGTAGGCCTTTAAGCGGTTTTCATGTTGAAACTAAGTGTGCACACAACTGTTGGAATGACAGCGTGTACATGACTACAAGCAAAAACACTTATAAAATAAAACAAACACGCCAAATAAAAATATTTTTTTATGGCATGTGATGACTGGCTTGTTTATTCCCAGTGAATTCAATCTTTATATGTGAATATGAGTGTGAATGTTGTCTATCTACCCGAATGCAGCTGAGATAGGGACAAGCGGTAGGAAATGGATGGATATTTATATTGCAATGTTGGATGTAGACTTGAGGCTGGGGCGTACAGTGTACAACTACACACAGCACAGGCACTAATAGTAATTATACCCTTGCATCATCATTTTATTCCCCTTTTCTGTTTACGTTCCTTCTTGATTCCCTTCCTCCCCTTATCTTCTCATCCCCCCCTCCCCCCTTGTTTTCCTCCCACCCTCTGTGCTGTGACATCATCACCGTGCTGCCGGCGGGAGTCAGGAACAGGAAGTGGAGACGTGGAAAAGGAGGCGCTGGCAGTGTGTGTGTGGCTGCAGCCCTGGTTACCATTTAGCTCCATTGGAGGTGTGGTTTGTTGCTATGGTTACCCTGTAGTCAGCAGCTGGCGGGAGGAAGATCTGTGAACTGTGAAATGATGTTTTAATCCACTTTGCATGGGGGTGAATTTCAAAATAATATCATTTTAAAGTGCCCATGAAAGCACTTTTTAGCGCTGCCAAATTTGAGGTTAAAGTATATGAATGTTATAATCTGTCTCGTTTTATGTCACTGAATTGTTTTGCATTTTTAATTTTGTGAACTCAATGTTAAGTTATGTTGACAATTTCCATCCATTTTCCTACCGCTTGTCCCTTTTGGGGTGGCGCTGGAGCCCATCTCAGTTGCATTCGGGCGGAAGGCGGTGTACACCCTGGACAAGTCTCTTCCTCACAATTTCATTACCATGGTCATCTTAATTAGTTACTATGGTCATCTAATTAGTTACTATGGTCATCTAATTAGTTACTATGCTCATCTAATTAGTTACTATGGTTATCTTATTAGTTACTATTGTTATCTAATTAGTTACTATGGTCATCTAATTAGTTACTATGGTTATCTTATTAGTTACTATGGTTATCTAATTAGTTACTATGGTCATCTAATTAGTTACTATGGTCATCCAATTAGTTACTATGGTCATCTAATTAGTTACTATGGTCATCTAATTAGTTACTATGGTCATCTACTTAGTTACTATGGTTATTTAATTAGTTACTATGGTCATCTAATTAGTTACTATGGTCATCTAATTAGTTACTATTGTTATCCAATTAGTTACTATGGTAATCTAATTAGTTACTATGGTCATCCATTTAGTTACTATGGTAATCTAATTAGTTACCATGGTCATCAAATTAGTTACTATGGTCATCAAATTAGTTACTATGGTAATCTAATTAGTTACTATGGTCATCAAATTAGTTACTATGTAATCTAATTAGTTACTATGGTAATCTAATTAGTTACTATGGTAATCTAACTAGTTACCATGGTAATCTAATTAGTTACTATGGTCATCAAATTAGTTACTCTGGTAATCTAATTAGTTACTATGGTCATCAAATTAGTTACTATGGTAATCTAATTAGTTACTATTGTTCTCTAATTAGTTACTATGGGCATCTAATTAGTTACTATGGGCATCTAATTAGTTACTATGGGCATCTAATTAGTTACTATGGGCATCTAATTAGTTACTATGGGCATCTAATTAGTTACTATGGTCATCTAATTAGTTACTATGGTCATCTAATTAGTTACTGTGGGCATCTAATTAGTTACTGTGGGCATCTAATTAGTTACTGTGGTCAACTAATTAGTTACTTTGGTTATCTAATTAGTTACTATGGTCATCTACTTAGTTACTATGGTAATCTATACGTCACAGCAGCTCAGAAGAGGGACAAAGCAGTGTGGATTGGGAGCGTTTCCACAGACATTGTAGGAGATTTACACAACAAAGTTCTAAAGCTTAGTGATGTATCAGATGTATCAAAATGTAGGTGAGTTTATTTTGTACACTTCGTGTTCATATTTCACTGTGTGTTGCATTTTTGTTGCATTTCACTTGATATGTCGATGGAAAGGAGGTGTGACATTCATATTTTGTCAATATTCAGTGTTTTATCCTTCATAGAAATATGTAAAATTCCATTATGTTTTTTAAGGCGGTCTGTCATAACGTTTTTAGCATTCAATCATACTTTATTCTGAGGTTTTGTATTAGTGTTCCTAAAAAAAAAGATATACCAGCCCCCCAGACACATTTTTTTCTCTAAATTTGGCCCCTCAGTCAAAATAATTGCCCAAGCCTGGAATAGACGATATTCATCCGAGGTCCCCTTTGATGTTTGAATGTGGTTTCAGTGTGCATAATTCCTAATTAAAGGCTTTGCCTTCCTTGAATCCTGTTTGTCCGTTGTGGTTTAATTAGCTGGAACACAATGGTTACCATATGTAAGGTCTCTCTTTTATCGCTCCGCTCAAAGTGGTTATGTTCTTATTGTTTGTTTACTCATGAATTAGTGACAATGTAGCAGGATGATGGAAAAACTGACACGCTGATTTCCAAGTAAACTTTGTGGAATGGTGTGACATACAGTCGTGGTCAAAAGTTTACATACACTTGTAAAGAACATAATGTCATGGCTGTCTTGAGTTTCCAATCATTTCTACAACTCTGATTTTTTGTGAGAGTGATTTGAGTACATACTTGTTGGTCACAAAGAAAAACATTATTGTGCGTCTACTGAAAATATGAGCAAATCTGCTGGTTCAAAAGTATACATACAGCAATGTTAATATTTGCTTACATGTCCCTTGGCAAGTTTCACTGCAATAAGGCGCTTTTGGTAGCCATGCAAAAGCTTCTGATTGAATTTTTGGCCACTCCTCTTGACAAAATTGGTGCAGTTCAGCTAAATTTGTTGTTTTTCTGACATCAATCAATCAATCCAATCAATCAATCAATGTTTACTTATATAACCCTGAATCACTAGTGTCTCAAAGGGCTGCACAAACCACTACGACATCCTCGGTAGGCCCACATAAGGGCAAGGAAAACTCACACCCAGTGGGACGTCGGTGACAATGATGACTATGAGAACCTTGGAGAGGAGGAAAGCAAGGATGTCGAGCGGGTCTAACATGATACCGTGAAAATTAAATCCATAATGGATCCAACACAGTCGCGAGAGTCCAGTCCAAAGCGGATCCAACACAGCAGCGAGAGTCCCGTTCACAGCGGAGCCAGCAGGAAACCATCCCAAGCGGAGGCGGATCAGCAGTGCAGAGATGTCCCCAGCCGATACACAGGAAAGCAGTACATGGCCACCGGATCGGACCGGACCCCCTCCACAAGGGAGAGTGGGACATAGGAGGAAAAGGAAAGAAACGGCAGATCAACTGGTCTAAAAGGGAGTCTATTTAAAGGCTAGAGTATACAAATGAGTTTTAAGGTGAGACTTAAATGCTTCTACTGAGGTGGCATCTCGAACTGTTACCGGGAGGGCATTCCAGAGTACTGGAGCCCGAACGGAAAAAGCTCTATAGCCCGCAGACTTTTTTTGGGCTTTGGGAATCACTAATAAGCCGGAGTCCTTTGAACGCAGATTTCTTGCCGGGACATATGGTACAATACAATCGGCAAGATAGGATGGAGCTAGACCGTGAAGTATTTTATACGTAAGTAGTAAAACCTTAAAGTCACATCTTAAGTGCACAGGAAGCCAGTGCAGGTGAGCCAGTACAGGCGTAATGTGATCAAACTTTCTTGTTCTTATCAAAAGTCTAGCAGCCGCATTTTGTACCAACTGTAATCTTTTAATGCTAGACATGGGGGGACCCGAAAATAATACGTTACAGTAGTCGAGGCGAGACGTAACAAACGCATGGATAATGATCTCAGCGTCTTTAGTGGACAAAATGGAGCGAATTTTAGCGATTTTATGGAGATGAAAAAAGGCCGTTTTAGTAACGCTTTTAATGTGTGACTCAAAGGAGAGAGTTGGGTTGAAGATAATACCCAGATTCTTTACCGTGTCTCCTTGTTTAATTGTTTGGTTGTCAAATGTTAGAGTTGTATTATTATTAAATACAGGTCGGTGTCTAGCAGGACCGATAATCAGCATCTCCGTTTTTTTGGCGTTGAGTTGCAAAAAGTTAGCGGACATCCATTGTTTAATTTCATTAAGACACGCCTCCAGCTGACTACAATCCGGCGTGTTGGTCAGCTTTAGGGGCATGTAGAGTTGGGTGTCATCAGCATAACAGTGAAAGCTAATACCGTATTTGTGTATTATGTCACCTAGCGGCAGCATATAGATGCTGAAGAGTGCAGGGCCAAGGACCGAACCTTGGGGAACTCCACACGTTACCTTAACGTAGTCCGAGGTCACATTGTTATGGGAGACGCACTGGACCCTGTCAGTAAGATAAGAGTTAAACCAAGACAGGGCTAAGTCTGACATACCAATTCGTGTTTTGATACGTTCTAATAAAATATTATGATCGACATGGACGTGTTTCTTCAGCATTGTCCACACGTTTAAGTCAGGACTTTGCACGACGAGTTGAGTTTATACCAAAATGGATACATGGATGATACAGCAGAGAATTGGGAGAATGTCATGCGGTCAGATGAAACCAAAATAGAACTTCTTGGTATAAACTCAACTCGTCGTGTTTGGAGGAAGAAGAATACTGAGTTGCATCCCAAGACCACCATACCTACTGTGAAGCATGGGGGTGGAAACATCATGCTTTGGGGCTGTTTTTCTGCTAAGGGGACAGGACGATTGATCCGTGTTAAGGAAAGAATGAATGGGGCCATGTATCGTGAGATTTTGAGCCAAAACCTCCTTCCATCAGTGAGAGCTTTGAATGGTTGACCAAATACTTATTTTCCAGCATAATTTACAAATAAATTATTTTTTTTTCCACATTCTGTCTCTCACAGTTGAAGTGTACCTATGATGAAAATTACAGACCTCTGTCATCATTTTTAACTTGCACAATCGCTGGCTGACTAAATACTTTTTTGCCCCACCGTATGTTCTTTTCAAGTTTATGTAAACTTTTGACCACGACTGTAAGTCGGAAAAGAAGATAATTGTTATTTTTTCCCCCTTTCCCTAGTTAATAATAACACTGCAGAGTTCAGGCATTCCGACAAGGTTGGCATTTATTATGTATTGGAAGGCATTACTTGTAAGGTCAAAGGTCATGATGGTATAGGAAGTAAAAATGGGAGAAAATATGGTCCCCACTTTGCAGCTTTAAAAGCCTCCTCTACCTCTGGAAAGCCTTTCTACTTGTGTCCATTCATCCAGAATTGTGAGGTTAGAGGTCATTGGTGTTGACCTTGCTGGTTGGCCATCTCCCTTCTGGTTAATCCCCACCAAACTCTTCCAGACATGCCTTTATGTTGATAAAGCTGTTCCTCTAATTGCTCCTTATTACATTCTTGCTTTAAAGGAGTCCAATTAGTTTATTACAAGTCTGTATTTGACATGATTGTTCAATTATGTAAGAGCGATGAAAGGACACGAAACAAAAAGCACTCTTCTCTCCCTCTCTTTTCGTGCTCCTCTCAGGTCACGGATGAGCAGATTATATGAGAGATGCTGAGTGGTGCCGATGGAGGTCTCTGATTGGATCAGATATACTGTACTTCCCTTTCCTGAGAACATTTGGTACACGGGTCTCAGTTATTATTCTGCTGGGGACGGCAAATAATGCTCCGGGTCATCTGTTAGTGTTTGTGGGTCAAACCGCACTACCTGAAAATAATACATTTATTATCTTATTTTTTGCAATATTTGTGGACTCATTCATTCCCTGGCATTGTTGCTAATTATCACATTGATTGTACAGTACAAAAAAAATATAAAAAACATTTTAAAAAAAATATAAACTTTTTTTTAATTGTTTAAGAAATTTTTGATTTCATTATTAATTTTTTATTTATTAAATTTGTATTTTTATTTTTTATCATTGTTTTGTGTTGTCTATCTGAGATGGCGACCTGTCCATGGTGTACCCCGCCTACCGCCCGAGTGCAGTTAGGATAAGCTCCAGCACCCCTGAGAGGGACAAGTGGTAGAAAGTGGATGGATGGATGGATGTTTAAAAAAAATAGTTTATTTACTTGCCACTTCAAAAATAAAAATATAGACAGACAAAACTCATTAAAAAAATATTACATATATTTTCTTAAAAAAATATTTCAATATAATGTAAATTTTTTTGTATAGTTTCAAAATTATTTTTATTGCTACTTTAAAATACAAATATATATATATATATATGTATATATATATATTTATATTTATATTTATATATATGTGTATATATGTATATATTTATATATATGTGTATATATATATATGTATTTATATATATATGTGTATATATATATATATGTATGTATGTATGTATGTGTATATATATATATATATATGCATATATATAAATATATACATATACATACATATACATATATATGTATATACATATATATATGTATATATGTATATATATGTATATATATACATATATATGTATGTATATATGTGTATATATATGTATATATATATGTGTATATATGTGTATATATATGTATATATATATATGTATATATGTGTATATATATGTATATATGTATGTATGTGTGTATATATATATATATATATATATATATATATATATATATATATATATCCAGCCACCCATTTTCTACCGCTTGTCTTGTTTGGGGCTGCAGGGGTGCAGGAGCCTTTTTTAGCTGTATTCGGGTCGAATACACCCTGGACAAGTCACCAACTCATCGCAGGATATTAATATTATATATACACATGTTTATATAATATTTAAAAATGATATGAAATTGTATAAAATCACCCAAGAAAACAGAACAAAATGCAAATCTCTGAATATTACGTTGTCTTAAAAAAATCTTGTTAAAATACAAATTTAAAATACAATTTATTTTTATATTTCATGAAAAATGAAATAAAAATACATTAAAAAATATTTTTTTTGTCCTGTTTAAGCAATATTTTCTAAATAAAACCTGATTAATACACAATAATAAAAAAAATGTCATAATTGTTTTACTTAACATATACTGTTTAAAGAAATATTTCTTTTTTTTATTAAATTACAATTATTTTTTAAATAAAACTAAAAACTAAAACATAATTTGAAGGTTATGGATAGAGGCCAGACCTCTTAGTTTGTACTCTCCTCATAAGATTCGGGAAGAAGTGAACAAAATGTCATCCTTTCTCCAGACACTCACTGAAATTGAAAGTTGTATTTCATCACCTCTACCTTACCCCTCCACAAAGTTTAGTGCTGCACAAATCATCTTAATGATCCGTAGGAGGATGAAACAATGTAAATATGGCAACGTGCTATCATGGAGAAGCCTGCAGAAAGTGTGACTTATGTGAGTTTTGACACGCCGCTCAAAATCTGTTTCATCACCTTACAATGCCGGCGGAAAAAATTAAATAGAAAAGCATTACGTTCCCCCATCACAAGTGTCGCTTACAGTAGGCAGAGATGGTGCGTGAAGTGTGATAGGGACGTGCTCACTTGAGTAGATGATGCTGTAATCCTGCAGTAAAAAGAGATTTATTCCCTTCTGCATGCTGGTAGAGGACACCACTAGTGGACCGTGACCGGCAGCCCAATTCCATCTGGACCACACCGAATGATACTTACTTGCAATCTATTAAGAGGGGTGAGGGCGGGGCATTTGGAAGAGTTACGAGTTCCCCTTTTTTTGTTACAGCCTTTTAAATGCTGTGTCGTAAACACAGTAGTTAGGTAGGGCAAAATAAATAAGCACGTATTGAATGGCTTGTTTTGATCCATCCATCCATCCATTTTCTACCGCTTATTCCCTTTTGGGGTTGCGGGGGGCGCTGGCGCCTATCTCAGCTACAGTCGGGCGGAAGGCAGCGTACACCCTGGACAAGTCGCCACCTCATCGCAGGGCCAACACAGATAGACAGACAACATTCACACACTAGGGACCATTTAGTGTTGCCAATCAACCTATCCCCAGGTGCATGTCTTTGGAAGTGGGAGGAAGCCGGAGTACCCGGAGGGAACCCACGGACTCACGGGGAGAACATGCAAACTCCACACAGAAAGATCCCGAGCCTGGATTTGAACCCAGGACTGCAGGACCTTCGTATTGTGAGGCAGATGCACTAACCCCTCTTACACCGTGAAGCCCGCTTGTTTTGATGCATATCATAAATTGTGAGATTATTGTTGTCAGGCTTGCCCCTGACAGTTTGTCTATGTTTTAGTTTTTTTCCTCTGCATTTGTCTGTTTCCTGTGTTTAGTATTTCCCGTCTTTTAGTTCCTGTCAAGTGCTCTTAATTTGTCAGCTTCCTGTCTTGTTCCCTGAGTGCTGTGTTCCTCCTCAGTGTGTTTAGTATTTCCTGTCCTTAGTTCCTGTCAAGTGCTCTTAATTTGTCAGCTTCCTGTCTTGTTCCCTGAGTGCTGTGTTCCTCCTCAGTGTGTTTAGTATTTCCTGCCCTTAGTTCCTGTCTAGTGCTCTTTTTTTGTCAGCTTCCTGTCTTGTTCCCTGAGTGCTGTGTTCCTCCTCAGTGTGTTTAGTAGTTCCTGTCTAGCGCTCTTATTTTATCAGCTTCCTGTCTTGTTCCCTGAGTGCTGTGTTCCTCCTCAGTGTGTTTAGTATTTCCTGTCCTTAGTTCCTGTCTAGCGCTCTTATTTTGTCAGCTTCCTGTCTTGTTCCCTGAGCGCTGTGTTCCCCTTGAGCTGCGGCCACACCTGTTGCCAATCAGCCCGCTCCTATTTGTACCTCCTTTGTCTTGTGTCAGTTGCTGGATCATTGTATTGTCATTTGTAATGTCGTTGCCTCATGTCACTCTTGTGTCTTTGCTACCTGTCGTGTCCGGCATCATTTCAGCTATTACCTGTCGTGCTACATCTTGTCCTGGTCGTCGTAGCGGTAAGCTGTTTTTGGCTATTTCGAGTTTTTCTGTTTGTTATCCTCTAGCTTCCATGCTAAAGTTCCTTTTTGTTTCTTGTTAGCTTCTATGCTAAAGGCCTTTTGTTTATTATCCGCCCACGTGCGGTTTTGGTTTGAACCCTTTGTTTGATTTTGTCTTAATATCGTCATTAAATCATGTTTGTTCACTCCATGCCTGCCTACATCTCTGCATCTTGGGGTTCATCAACAACTAACTGTAACAATTGTAAAACGATGACTCAGTCCACTTAGTTGTAGTATCAGACACTTGTTCTTTTATTACAGTGGTTCTCAAATGGGGTACGCGTACCCCTGGGGGTACTTGAAGGTATGCCAAGGGGTAAGTGAGATTTTTTTTAATTATTCAAAAAATAGCTACAATTCAAATATCCATCCATTTTCTACCACTTATTCCCTTTGGGGTCGCGGGGGGCGCTGGTGCCTATCTCAGCTCCAATCATACTAAAACAAAATTAGTTTAACACCAGCCAAGAACGTTAACATATAAATCTAAACATTTATCCATGAAAATATGTAAAAGCTGTTAATGGTGTGTTTGACGGAGAAGCAACTGGAAGTAAACACAGTAGAAGTCCACTCTCCAAAGCAACAACTGTACATTATTATTACATTATGTTGTAAAACTACTCTTGTTATTTGACTTTCATCCAATTGTATTGTTTTTAATGCAATACATATTTTATAAATGCTTGTTTTTCTTTTTAAAAAGGCATGTTACATGTTAAAAATGGGATATTTTGGGGTGGAGGTCTATCATTAACTAAACTGATTTTAATATATTTTATGGAAGATGTTAATTTTAGATACAAGTGTTTTTAATTAAGAGCCCTGGCACAGAATTAATTAAGCCCTATCTAGAAAACATTGAATTGAAATGCCATTGTTGGTTCAGAGCCCCCCCAAAACACCATCATTTTTACATGCAACATGCGTTTAAATAAGAAAAATTCATTTATAAATAAAAAATATCAAATTAAAAACAATACAATACAATGTACTAATAACTACAGTAGTTTTATGAAGTCATGTAATAATTACAGATGTCCGATAATGGCTTTTTGCCGATATTCCGATATTATCCAACTCTTAATTACCGATACCGATATATATACAGTCGTGGAATTAACACATTATTATGCCTAATTGTGTTGTGATGCCCCGCTGGATGCATTAAACAATGTAACAAGGTTTTCCAAAATAAATCAACTCAAGTTATAAAAAAAAAATATTTATTATTGAAGTCACAAAGTGCATTATTTTTTTCAACATGCCTCAAAACAGCAGCTTGGAATTTGGGACATGCTCTCCCTGAGGGGTTGAAGTGTGAGGGAGAGGGGGGGGGGGGTAGCGGGGGGTGTATATTGTAGCCTCTCGGAAGAGTTAGTGCTGCAAGGGGTTCTGGGTATTTGTTCTGTTGTGTTACGGTGCGGATGTTCCCCCGAAATGTGTTTGTCATTCTTGTTTGTTGTGGGTTCACAGTGTGGCGCATATTTGTAACAGTGTTAAAGTTGTTTACACGGCCACCCTCAGTGCGACCTGTTTGGCTGTTGACCAAGTATGCCTTGCATTCACTTGTGTGTGTGAAAAGCCGTAGATATTATGTGATTGGGCCGTCACGCAAAAGCAGTGCCTTTTAAGGTTTATTGGCGCTCTATACTTCTCCCTAGGTTCATTTACCACTCCGTACAGTGGAGTTTTAAAAAGTCAAACATTTTACTTTTTGAAACCGATATTTTCCGATATTACATTTTAAAGCATTTATCGTCCGATAATATCAGCAGTCCGATATTATCGGACATCTCTAGTAATAACACTGTACAGTTTTACCTTGGAGAGAGGACTTAAATAAATAAATAAATGGGTTGTACTTGTATAGCGCTTTTCTACCTTCAAGGTACTCAAAGGGCTTTGACACTACTTCCACATTTACCCATTCACACACACATTCACACACTGATGGAGGGAGCTGCCATGCAAGGCGCCAACCAGCACCCATCAGGAGCAAGGGTGAAGTGTCTTGCTCAGGACACAACGGACGTGACGAGGTTGGTACTAGGTAGGATTTGAACCAGTGACCCTCGGGTTGCGCACGGCCACTCTCCCACTGCGCCACGCCGTCCCGCTGCTTTTCTGTCAAACACATCATCAGCAGCTTCTTCATATTTTTTTTACCAATAAATGTCGCCCATTTAGAAATGTATTATTTCTTATAAATCAATCAATATCCTCCGCTTCTTTGCAGAACTGTCTTTCTTTCAATTTTTTTCAGACTAACGGTTGGAGAAACAAGGTTATGTCTTGCTAGCTATTCGCTAATGTTAGCGAGTGAGATGTTTTGATCGGATCTTGCAGAGTTCACTGGAACATTAGCGATGGTAAAAGGTTCATAACGCAAATGTTTGCTTGCAACGTCGAGCATTAATGTTAGCCGAGAGACTGTCTGCATCCAAAACTATTTCACCACTTTTTATTGTAATGCAAAACAAAAATCAAGCCAAATGCTTTTCTGGTTCACTTTTAGATGAACAACTATAATCGCAAGGTTTTTTGTTTTTTTTTCAGTTGAAAATTGCGGGATTTACAATCTATTACGTTTTATTGCCGACCCAAACCAAATGGTTGTAAAAATTATCTTGTGGGAAAATGTGCTTCAACGGTCACATCATAAAAACAATCCTTCTCTTTGTTAGCACTTATTTGTCTGTAATGAAGGATGTTTTATGTCTCTCTCTTTTTTTTTTTGGCAGTCTTTCCCAGCTGACAGAGTGTCAATAATCATGGCGGTTAAAAGCACATTAAGTTGATGTACGCGCTTGTGGCCCCGGAGCATTAGTATTCAATGGGGCTCGTCTCTAACTGGGTCGACTGGGGTCAAAGTAGTGAGTCGTGTAGACAACGGTTTTGTTTTTTGTTGTTGTTTTTTTTTTGTACAGAGAGACAGTGATTTCCGATAATCAGGGCTTTTCTGGCATGCACTCGGAGAATACAATACAGAACACATATTTTCTGGAGAAAAAAAGTATTAATTTTACCTTTAAATCCCTATTAATCCCAGCACTAAACCACATTTGGTTGTTGTGCTTTGGTTGGTTTCAGACATGCTTATTAAAACAAAATACCGTATTTTCCGTACTATAAACCACTACTGTTTTCCCACGCTATGAACTGTCATTTTCAAACGCTTTATTAAATAGACAAGAAGCAAGGAATCATGCAGAGACAGAGTTAAATTTGGCTCAATTGAGGAGACACGTTTTTTAGGCCAGTGGTTCTCAACCTTTGAACACTTTTTTTTAATTCAAGTACCCCCTAATCAGAGCAAAGCATTTTTGGTTGAACAAAAGCGATAAAGAAGTAAAATACATCACTATGTCATCAGTTTCTGATTTATTAAATTGTATAACAGTGCAAAATATGGCTCATTCGTAGTGGTCTTTCTTGGACTATTTGGGAAAAAAAAGATAAAAATAACTAAAAACTTGTTGAAAAATAACAAGTGATTGAATTATAAATAAAGATTTCTACACATAGAAGTAATCATCAACTTAAAGTGCCCTCTTTAGGGATTGTAATAGAGATCCATCTGGATTCATCAACTCAATTCTAAACATTTCTTCACAAAAAAAGAAATCTTTAACATAAATATTTATGGAACATGTCCACAAAAAATCTAGCTGTCAATACTGAATATTGCATTGTTGCATTTCTTTTCACAGTTTATGAACTTACATTCATATTTTGTTGAAGTATTATTCAATAAATATATTCATAAAGGATTTTTAAATTGTTGGTATTTTTAGTATTAAAAAAATATACCCCTTGGCATACCTTCAAGAACCCCTAGGGGTACGCGTACCCCCATTTGAGAACCACTGTTTTAGGCTGTACTCTAGTTACAGATCCAAACTACGTTCTAAAAGTCCAGCCCACATGCTTCCTGTATTTATTTGGGAGGTTGACGCTGAGGAAAGGGGGTAATCTCGACAGCTCCAGTTAGACACAATATATAATGATACAAAAATGCAAATGTGCTGACAGTCGTGATATCGCCTTGTCTCTGCTCTGTCTGCGTCACGGTACTCAAATGCTCGGCCTTGGCAGTCAGCAGGCCGATTCTGGAAAAAAAACACTGATACGAGACTGGCTTGCAATCTTTTGGACTGCCGGCTTTGCACATACAAAGAAAAATACAATTTCAGCACAAGTGATAATAACCATAACAACGACCCTTGAGAATAAGAGTTGTGTGACAATATATACAGAATTATTCTAACATGAACCCTGCGGCTTATAAATGGGTGTGGCTAATTTGTGATTTCTTTTTCTTTGCCCTAATGTTTTGTATTCATCAAATAGTTTTCATAGAACACCGACGGAGACACTGAAAAGGTGTTGTGACAGTTGCTTGCTGTCGTGCGGGTTCCCAGGACCATCAAGGAAGGACATCTTGCTTTTGAGCAGGTTTTACTCGCTTTATTTTTCAATAGCAGCTTTTCTCTTCAGATCGGGTCGCTTTTCAGCTCCTCCTCTCCACTGCTCGCTCACGGTCCGCTTTTCAGCCGCTGTCGTCGTCGTCCTCGTCTACTCTCTGCTTTTGCTCCTCGGTCGCTGCTGCGGGCTCTCCTCCTCCTTCTTCTGCCCCGATCTCTCCTCCTTCTCCCCCTTTTATACATCATCAGGAGATAAGTTAATTGTGTCCCGGTGTGCGAGCCACGCACCTGATGTTGCTTGTAGCGTCGCTCCCGGCACGCCCCGCCTCTCCGCTCGGTCGTCGTCTCCGCCTCCTTGACGCCATCTTGGGCCGGGCTCCAGCGTGTCCTGCCCTGCTGCTCGTCCGCGGGCTCCGCCTCTCCACAGGTGTGTTATTGTTTGTGTCACGGCGCCTTCTTTTGGACGAGTTTGCCGACTTCAGGTGCTTGTGTGTGAAAAAAATGTGTTATAATTTATCACTCCAAACACGTTTTAGAATTGAACTAAAACAAGTGTGACGTCTGTAGGAAATGTTCGTGTATATCGTAATGTATTCAAGGTTTTTACGGGTGTCTGTGTTAGCATTATTAACTTACAATGGCAGTTATTAGGGTCCGTAAGGCCCATTGTAATTTTTGAATTGTTTCAGTTTTGTAAATTCACCAAAACATCACCGTGGAGCTATTGAGTCTGTTTAGCTTCCGCAGCTAGCGGGTCCACGACTTCTGTTTAAGCGGCCGTTTTACTGCTGTGTAACAGGCACTTTATGGAAAAGAATGAAGGTATGTAAATAAATAAACATTTAGAGAATGTTTCGTACCGGTACATA
The DNA here is from genome assembly GCF_033978795.1 of Nerophis ophidion. NCBI lineage: Eukaryota > Metazoa > Chordata > Actinopteri > Syngnathiformes > Syngnathidae > Nerophis > Nerophis ophidion. The sequence continues at coordinate 74,235,302 of NC_084616.1, read as the reverse complement.
CAGTATCTGTGGCTTATAGTCAGATGTGGCTAATATCTGTAAACGTCTTTATTTCTTCTCAAATCTGGTGAGGCTTAGTGGCCACATGCGTGGACAGCACCTTTTAGCTCTTATTTCCAAAATTGTGTACACTACTGAATTGGGGTCTTATGGCCACTTATGTGGACACTTATACTGCCATCTGGTGGTGTGAGAATAGTACAACATACAATGGAATTTGGACAAACAAATAAAAAAATTAGCATTGCATTAAACATGAAGTACACGTTTGTGTACTTATGGACTAAGTACATCATTTCAAAAGATGATTGTTAGTTTTTATTCTAATCAGGGTCCAATATGCCTCAAATAACAAAGAGAAAATAAAAAAAAAGCAATCAGCTTGTGCCTTAAGAGGATAAAGCCGTTAAATTGACTGAAAAAAGTAGAAGAAAATTATTTGAATAAACACTAGCCATCCATCCATTTCCCTACCATAATGGAATAATAAAATGAAAAGGAATACACTGCAAAAAGTCAATGTTCAAAAACAAGAAAAAAAAATACAAAAATGAGGGGTATTTTACTTAAATTAAGCAAAATTATCTGCCAACAGAACAAGAAAATTTGGCTTGTCAAGACTTTTCAAAACAAGTAAAATTAGCTCACTTCAATGAACCCAAAAATACCTTAAAATAAGTAAATTCTCACTAATAACAAGTGTACTACTATACGAGTACGTATTTTCTATTGTTTCATTGAAAATAAAACGGCAAAGTTTATTTGGCTGTCATCTGTTTTAATATGAGAAATAATTGTGTCAAAGTCATGATTTTTGTTTTACGTTCTTAAAATGAGAAAGTCTTACTTTAAAAATTAGTTTTATACTTGTGAGTGTTGATGACACAGCTTTGCAACATTTGATATTCTAGTTTCAAGCATGTTTTACTCAATAGAGGTCATCAAATCTCAGCTACAAGCTGTAATATCTTATTGAGATCATTTAGGACCTAAACACTTAAAACAAGTATAAAATCTTATGTATGGCCGCGCAAGTCCCAGGATGCCCTAAATGTCCATAACACACCCAGCCGAGTCCCATGGGGAGGGGGGATGAAAGTTGGAAAAGTCAACAAAAGTCCCAAAAATGTTCAAAATACCTACACAGGTTCGAGTCCCACAAGTTCTGTCGCCGGCCGGGATGCCCAAAATGTCCAAAACGCGCCCAGCAAAGTCCCACGGGAAGGTGGGGAGAAAAGTGAGAAAAGTCGGGGAAATGTTCAAAAGTCCCACCCGGGTTCGAGTGTGCACTCAAACTCAAACTTGAACCCGGTTGGGACTCGAACCTTGGTAGGTATTTAGAAAATGTTGGGGGACTTTTGCCGACTTTTTCTAATTTTTCCCCCCTTACTTCCCGTGGGACTTTGCTGGGTGCGTTTTGGAAATTTTTTGTATCCCAGGATTTGTGTGTCCGGCGGCGGGACTCGTGGGACTGGAACCCCGGGGAGGTATTTAGGACACAATTGGAACTTTTGAACATTTTGGCTGCCTTTTCCCCCTCTTCTTCCCCGCCTTCCTGTTCACCATTGCTGGGTGTGTTTTGGACACTTGGACAAAAACAGTTTCAAGCATATTTTACTCAAAATAGCTCATACAATGTCGGAAACAAGCTGTAGTATCTTACTGACATCATTTAGGAGCAAAACCCTTAAAACAAGTAAAACACTCTAACATAAAATCTGCTTAGTGAGAAGAATTATCTTACCAGACAGAAAATAAGCAAATATCACCCTTATTTGAGATATTTCATCTTACTTAGATTTCAGTTTTTGCAGTGTAAATACTACACAACAATATACAGCAGTGATATATTGTTATTGCAAGCGGCAGTAACATAAATCACAATGTAGATTTTATGCCTTTATATCAATCAAACAATCAACAAATGTCTCAAAGGACTGCACAAATTATTACGACTACAACATCCTCGGAAGAACCCACAAAAGGGCAAGGAAAACTCACATCCAGTGGGACGCCAGTGACAATGCTGACTATGAGAAACCTTGGAGAGGACCTCAGATGTGGGAACCCCCCCCCCCCCCCTCTAGGGGACCGAAAGCAATGGATGTCGAGCGGGTCTAACATGATACTGTGAAAGTTCAATCCATAGTGGCTCCAACACAGCCGCGAGAGTTCAGTTCAAGCGGATCCAAGACAGCAGCGATAGTCCCGTCCACAGGAGTCCATCTCAAGCGGAGGCGGATCAGCAGCGTAGAGATGTCCCCAACCGATACAGGCGAGCGGTCCATCCTGGGTCTCGACTCTGGACAACCAGTACTTCATCCATGGTCATCGGACCGGACCCCCTCCACAAGGGAGGGGGGGGACATAGGAGAAAGAAAAGAAGCGGCAGATCAACTGGTCTAAAAAGGAGATCTATTTAAAGGCTAGAGTATACAAATGAGTTTTAAGGTGAGACTTAAATGCTTCTACTGAGGTGGCATCTCGAACTGTTACCGGGAGGGCATTCCAGAGTACTGGAGCCCGAACGGAAAACGCTCTATAGCCCGCAGACTTTTTTTGGGCTCTAGGAATCACTAATAAGCCGGAGTCTTTTGAACGCAGATTTCTTGCCGGGACATATGGTACAATACAATCGGCAAGATAGGATGGAGCTAGACCGTGTAGTATTTTATACGTAATTAGTAAAACCTTAAAGTCACATCTTAAGTGCATATATTTAAACCTAATTCTACTATTGTAGTTGTGTAGAATATGTTGGTTCATTTGTTAGAATTATTATTAATGCAAGGGCAGTGATTTTGTATGTTCCTCCTCCATATTTGTCTTGGTGATGAGAATAAAGCTGTCAGAGCTCCGCTCGCATTCTCTATTACAGGAAAATTACGCCAAGATTTATATTATAGACCCAGTGGAGTAACAGCGGGGGGGGGGGGCCATTAATCCTGCCGCCTCAGCTCAATTAGCATAGGAGGGAACAGCAAGTTCTTCCCATTTTGTTTCATGGCGATGCTTTGTGCCGAGGCTGCCCTGCACGTACCTCCTCGTAGCAAATTGTGGGCTGCATCCATCGATCTGCGCTCATGCGTTTGAACTGACAGCAGCAATCAAAGGTCACCAGGGGCCTGTCAGCTTCCTCACAGCCAACCTGGGTTCTTTTCTCGCCCTGACATTCAACAGGAGCAACCATTTTAATTCCATACACTTTGCTTTCATGTAACAGCCAAGAGCGTCTTTTACCGCCGTCTCTGCTTTTATACATCACAACTTAGGTTGTATTAATAAAATAACATTTATTTTAGAATTTAATGCCAAAAAGTTGGCACATGGGCATTTTTACCACTGTGTTACATAGCCTTTCCTTTTAACAAAACTCATTAAACTCCGTAAACGTTTTTGAACTAAGGAGACCAATTTTTGAAGCTTTTCAGGTGGAATTCTTTCCCATTCTTGTTTGATGTACAGCTTAAGTTGTTCAAAAGTCCGGGATCTCCATTGTCGTATTTCACGTTTTATAATGCGCCACACTCTTTTACTATGAAGCCACGCTGTTGTAACACGCGGCTCGGCATTGTCTTGCTGAAATAATCAGGGGCGTCCATGATAACGGGACGATAATAGGGACGGTGTGGCGCAGTGGGGAGAGTGGCCTTGCACAACCCAAGGGTCCCTGGTTCAATCCCCACCTAGTACCAACCTCGTCACGTCCGTTGTGTCCTGAGCAAGACACTTCACCCTTGCTCCTGATGGGTGCTGGTTAGCGCCTTGCATGGCAGCTCCCTCCATCAGTGTGTGAATGTGGAAGTAGTGTCAAAGCGCTGTGAGTACCTTGAAGGTAGAAAAGCGCTATACAAGTACAACCCATTTATAACGTTGCTTGGATCAGTGGTTCTCAAATGGGGGTACGCGTACCCCTGGGGGTACTTGAAGGTATGCCAAGGGGTATGTGAGATTTTTTTTTTAAATATTCTAAAAATAGCAACAATTCAAAAATCCTTTATAAATATATTTTATTGAATAATACTTCAACAAAATATGAATGTAAGTTCATAAACTGTGAAAAGAAATGCAACAATGCAATATTCAGTGTTGACCGCTAGATTTTTTTGTGGACATGTTCCATAAATATTGATGTTAAAGATTTCTTTTTTTGTGAAGAAATGTTTAGAATGAAGTTGATGAATCCAGATGGATCTCTATTACAATCCCCAAAGAGGGCACTTTAAATTGATGATTACTTCTATGTGTAGAAATCTTTATTTATAATTGAATCACTTGTTTATTTTTCAACAAGTTTTTAGTTATTTTTATATCTTTTGTTCCAAATAGTTCAAGAAAGACCACTACAAATGAGCAATATTTTGCACTGTTATACAATTTAATAAATCAGAAACTGATGACATAGTGCTGTATTTTTACTTCTTTATCTCTTTTTTTCAACCAAAAATCCTTTGCTCTGATTAGGGGGTACTTGAATTAAAGAAAATGTTCACAGGGGGTACATCACTGAAAAAAGATTGAGAACCATGACAACATGTGTTGCTCCAAAACCTGTATGTACCTTTCAGCATTAATGGTGCCTTCACAGATGTGTAAGTTACCCATGCCTTGGGCACTAATGCACCCCCATACCATCGCAGATGCTGGCTTTTCAACTTTGCGTCTATAACCAGTTATTTTGCTCTTTGTTCCAGAGGACACGACGTCCACAGTTTCCAAAAT
>NC_084616.1:74215580-74225580 GCF_033978795.1 Nerophis ophidion | reverse complement strand
GGCTTTTCAACTTTGTGCCTATAACAGTCCAGATGGTTCTTTTCCTCTTTGGTCCGGAGGACACGACGCCCACACTTTCCAAAAATAATTTGAAATGTAGACTCGTCAGACCACAGAACACTTTTCCACTTTGCATCTCAGGCCCAGCTTGGCGTTTCTGGGTGTTGTTGATAAATGATTAGATAGTACTTTATTTATTCCTTCAGGAGAGTTCCTTCAGGAAAATTAAAATTTTCAGCACAATCCCATTCAAGATCAGACAAACATTACAGGGAGACAGAACAGGATCGCTGACAGGTCTGCCGGCTTCCAGCGCCCCTTACAAAAAAGATGAGATACAGGTAAACAAGTGGGGGGAATGGGAGAATAAAATAGAAGATTAAAATAAAATAAAATAAAATAAAATAATCGGTCTAAGCCTTGGTCCAGGTTGAGGCCAAGGGAAATAAACAACAACAACTCATAGCCATAGTACACATCCCTCTCACATGTGTGTAAGAGGGAAACATCAAAGAAGACAAAGGACATTCAAGACATTAAAGCAGCTGATGCAACCAGCCACTTCTACATACTGCTGTATTTACTGACAGTGGTTTTCTGAAGTATTCCTGAGCCCAGGTGGTGATATCCTTTACACACAGATGCTTTATGATGCAGTACCGTCTGAGGGATCGATAGTCACAGGCATTGCCGCTTACATGCAGTGATTTCTCCTGATTCTCTGAACCTTTTGATGATATTACGGACCGTAGATGGTGAAATCCCTAAATTCTTTGCAATAGCTTGTTGGGAAATGGTCGACATTTTGCTCACGCATTTGTTCACTAAGTGGTGGCCCTCGCCCCATCCTTGTTTGTGAATGACTGAGCATTTCACGGAAGCTGCTTTTATACCCAATCATGGCACCCACCTGTTCCCGATTAGCCTGTTCACCTGTGGGATGTTCCGCTCTAGCTGCTGGTGGCCATGATTGTAAACAATGTAAACAATAAGTGTTTGTAGAGCATTCCTCCACTTTCTCAGTCGTTTTTGCCACTTGTGCCAGCTTTGCAGGCATCAAATTCCAAATGAGCTAATATTTGCAAACAATAACAAAGTTTTCCAGTTCGAACGTTAAATATCTTGTCTTTGCAGTCTATTCAATTGAATATAGGTTGAAAAGGATTTTCAAATCATTGTATTCTGTTTTTATTTACCATTTACACAACGTGCCAACTTCACTGGTTTTGGGTTTTGTATTAAATCCAACATAATTTAGCCACAGAGACACTTTAATGTAAAAGTTTGACCAAACAAGCTTGCAAATCTAAATTAATTTGTTCACGTGATAATCATCCTTGTATGGGAAGAAATAGAGACTGTGGAGGGGGGCGTGGCCTGCGGGCCTGCAGCGAAACAGGGTGCGCCAGGACCGGCCTCGAAGTCAGCGACAGGTGCGTAGATGGCCCAGGTGGGCCCTATTATCTAATCACTTGTCGCTCTGTCTAAGCAGCAGCCGGAAGAAGAGACGTTGTTGGAGCTGGGGCGAGACACTTTGTGCTGAAATGCGAAAAGTTGGCAAATAAACCAGTGTTGCATGCTGAAACCCGTGCTCTTATGTCGATGCTTTGTGGTCCGGAGGACCCACGGGGGTGAAGCAACCTCCACAAAGACATTTAGCATACCGACTCCTCATTGCTCGTCCTTTGTCGCACACGTTGCTGTGTTCACCCTGAGGAACAGCGACATAAATAGCGGATGTATACGCCTGCAAAAAAACAGACATAACTTGTGTTGAGAAGAATTACAAGCGAAAGTGGGGACTTGAGATCAATACGCGGCGGCGCTGCTGTCGTCGGAACGACTGTTCATTTGTGCAAGGTCACCTACTAACACACTGCCTTGTTGAGAAGCGTCAGCAGGGAAACGCACGCCGGCTTGTTTCTGCAAGTGAGCAGAGATGCCTCATCCTTGCATCTTTTGTCACATATCGTATTTAAAAACATTTTAAATCCAGCCGTCTTAAAGGCCTACTGAAACCCACTACTAGCGACCACGCAGTCTGATAGTTTATATATCAATGATGAAATATTAACATTGCAACACATGCCAATACGGCCTTTTTAGTTGACTAAATTGCAATTTTAAATTTCCCGCAAAGTGTCCTGTTGAAAACGTCGCGGTATGATGACATCACCGGTTGTAGCGGACATTTTTTTCCAGCCCGATCCAAGCTATAAGTAGTCTGCTTTAATCGCATAATCAAACAGTATTCTGGACATCTGTGTTGCTGAATCTTTTGCAATTTGTTCAATTAATAATGGAGAAGTCAAAGTAGAAAAATGGAAGCTTTTAGCCTTTTAGCCACACAAACACACGGTGTTTCCTCGTTTAAAATTCCCGAAGGTGAAGCTTTACTATGGAACAGAGAGGATAAGCGAACATGGTTCCCGATCACATGTAAACCGGCAGGTTTTCGGTGAGAAAATTGTGCTAATAAGTTGACTCTTACCGTAGACATGAGCGGAGCTTGCGTCCTCCTGCAGCTGCGGACTATTACCTCCTCCCACCGGAGACACTGGCGGTCACCACACCCATGGCCACACCCCTCCGGCTTTCAGGTACCATATAACTGTCATAATCCGCCTCCCGGATCATACATAGTTTTTGTTCCTGAGTCCTTTTTGTGTGTTATCTGATTATTTTTGGACTCTTCCGATCCCTAGTTTGTGCACTTCCTTGTTTGTTCGGTTTTCATGGTCTCTTATTTGTTCCACCTGCTCTGCTTTTGTCACACACCTGTGTTTTGATTGTTACTTTAGTATTTAAGCCGGCTTTTGACCTCAGTTAGTTATTGGTTCGTTGTTTGCTTCATGCAACTCTCACGTTGGCTTCTCTGCGCTATATATACTTGTGCTAAGTTATGCCTTAGCTTCTCGTGCGAGCGGCATGTCACTTTTGGACTTTCGGACTTCCTGGCTACGTTTAGCATTAGCTTCCCGTGCGTAGGCACACACTTTAATTTGCCTTTTGTACCAGTGTTATTTTACTTTTTGTATATTAAATCAAGTCCTACCTGGGGCGGCATAGCTCGGTTGGTAGAGCGGCCGTGCCAGCAACTTGAGGGTTGCAGGTTCGATCCCCACTTCAGCCATCCTAGTCACTGCCGTTGTGTCCTTGGGCAAGACACTTTACCCACCTGCTCTCAGTGGCACCCACACTGGTTTAAATGTAAAGATTAGATTTTGGGGTTCACAATGTAAAGCGCTTTGAGTCACTAGAGAAAAAAGCGTTATATAAATATAATTCAATTCACTTCACTTCACCTGCAATTCCTGCCTGTCTTGGTCCTCGCGCATCCTGGGTTGACACTACGCGAATACAAAACGCATTTCCGACGTGACAATAGTTTCACTAAAACACTAGTAACACAATAAGCGGATAAGGGATTTTCCAGAATTATCCTAGTAAATGTGTCTAATAACATCTGAATTGCTCTCACTGCCCTCGCCCTTTTTTTCCTTTTTTTTTTTTCCTAGTCCTTCACTCTTACTATCCTTATCCACGAATCTTTCATCCTCGCTCAAATTAATGGGGAAATTGTCGCAATCTCGGTCCGAATCGCTCTAGCTGCTGGTGGCCATGATTGTAAACAATGTGAGGATGCGAGGAGCTCTACAACCCGTGACGTCACGCGCACATCGTCTGCTACGTCCGGTACAGGCAAGGCTTTCTTATGAGCGACCAAAAGTTGCAAACTTTATCGTGGATGTTCTCTACTAAATACTTTCAGCAAAAATATGGCAATATCGCGAAATGATCAAGTATGACACATAGAATGGACCTGCTATCCCCGTTTAAATAAGAAAATCTCATTTCAGTAGGCCTTTAAAGTGCTTTGTTGCCATGTTGATGCTATGCAAATGCAGAGTCACTTCACATTGAAGATGCAGACCAATCAGTGTTACATTACATCAGCAAAATGTATATTTCATGCTTATGAGTATGTTTTATAACTGAGATTAAAAGCCAAGTCCAGCACCGTGATGCGCGTGTGCACGTCAGCTCCCCAGTCCCATCATTTATATTGCATCCCAAAGGATTTTCATTAAGCTTGCAGTAGATCTCTGACAGGAAAATCCATCTAAGTGAAAGTGATGAAAGGGTTGAGTTGGTGCAGTTCCACTGAAAGACTTTTTCAGGCAGGACTGGTGAAGATGGTGAAGATGTTTACCTTATCGAAATCATCAGAGCTTTTAATTATTTCAAAGGACGTTTATATGATTTTTACATTTTTGTGCAATTATTTGAAGTAGGGCTGGACGATATATCGATATATCGCGGGTTTGTCTCTGTGCGATATAGAAAACGTTGGCATGGCAGTCCCGTCTATGAGAAGCCATAGACGGGATGTTTACTATGAGACTAAACTACACTGGATCTTCGGGTTCGCTGGTCTTTATGCTGTATGTCTTCATTAAACCCAGGTGTGCTGATTTTAAATTACCTGCACCCTTGCAGGCGCATAACCGTGATGCGTGCAGAGCGAGCAGGGGCGTGTAATGGCGCGCTTCTGGCGAATGTGCCAACAGAGCTTACTGTAGAGGATATGCAGGTTTGCTGTGACACAGATTTTGTATCTACAACGCTCTTAAACACTTTGTCCACTCTTTTATAAGTTTTATATATAAACTATTGGTACTCAAATAATTTGCTGCATGCATACTTGCCAACCCTCCAGATTTTTCCGGGAGACTCCCGAATTTCAGTGCCCTCCCGAAAACATCCCGAGGCAACCATTCTCCCGATTTCCACCCGGACAACAATATTGGGGGTGTGCCTTAAAGGCACTGCCTTTAGTGTCCTCTACAACCTGTCGTCACTTCCACTTTTCCTACATACAAACAGCGTGTCGGCCCAGTCACATTATGTATGCGGCTTTTACAGACACACATAAGTGAATGCAAGGCATACTTGGTCAACAGCCATAAAGGTCACACTGAGGGTGGCCGTATAAACAACTTATACACTGTTACTGTCATGTCTGTTGATTATGATTTTGTTTGGCCATGTGCTGTTTGACCTTTGGACTCTTTAAGTTCCTGTTTTTTTTCCACTCCCTTGTCTGGTTTCCTTGGTTACTCATTGTGACCGAGCACTAATCAGAGGCAGTATTTAAGTTCGTCTTTGCCAGTCAATCCACCTGGCGTCATTGTGATCTTTTCTTGCTCTGTGCTGACTTGATTCATGCCTTGCCATAGTTTTGTGCTTCATGCCATGCCAAGTAAGTTTTGTTTGATTTATGTTCATAGTCTCTTTATGCGTTAGTTTTGTTCCTTAGCCCAAGTTGTGCCTCCGCTGTGAGCGCTTTTTGTTTGTATCTTTTTTTTAGTTAAAACTAAATCATGTTTTTACCTTAACGCCATGTCCCGAGTAGTCGGTCTGCCTTCCTGGGAGGACGAGCTGCGACCCCCCCCCATCTTGACAGTTACAAATATGCGCCACACTGTGAACCCACACCAAACAAGAATGACAAACAACATTTCGGGAGAACATCCGCACCGTAACACAACATACACACAACAGAGCAAATACCCAGAACCCCTTGCAGCACTAACTCTTCCCCCTCTCTCCCGAATTCGGAGGTCTTAATGTTGTTAAGTATGGCTGCATGATGATAAGGCGACAGTGTCATGAGGTCCAAAGTAATGGAGAGTTGTTGGCGTCGTCTTTATATTATTTTCCTCCTTCAAGTAGCGAACCAAAGATTTGTTGATCTTGTATGGAAAGGCAACAAATAGATAGCAGCAATGAGGAGGTTCACCTTTTCTCCGGTGGTAAACAGCTTCCTCTGGGGCTTTAGTTTTAGTGCCAGAAGCCTTAAAGGCACAGAACGTTGGGACAACACTATCATGTAGGGCAGGGGTGCCCACACTTTTTCTGCAGGCGAGCTACTTTTCAACTGACCAACTCGAGGGGATCTACCTCATCTATATATATCATTTATGTTTATTTATTTATGAAAGAGACATTTTTGTAAACAAGTTAAATGTGTTTAATGATAATACAAGCATGTGTAACACATATAGATGTCTTTCTTTCACAAAGACAAGAATATAAGTTGGTGTATTACCTGATTCTGATGACTTGCATTGATTGGAATCAGACAGTAATGATGATAACGCCCACATTTTCAAATGGAGGAGAAAAAAGGTTGTCCTTTCTGTACAATACCACATGAAAGTGGTTGGTTTTTGGCATCTAATTCATCCAGCTTCCATACACTTTACCAGAAAAACATTGGCGGCAAATTCCGTAGCTTGCTTGATTGACATTCACGGCACCCGAGGGTCTTGTGAGATGACGCTGGCTGCTGCCAGTTCATTATTATGAAAAAATGACAGAGAGGAAGGCGAGAAACACTTTTTATTTCAACAGACTTTCGCGCCGTCCCTTCCGTCAAAACTCTAAAGGCCGACTGCACATTTCCTATCTTCACAATAAAAGCCCTGACTCATGCTGCCTGCGCTAACAAAATAAGAGTCTCGGAAAGCTGGCGTGCACAAGTGATGTGCACGCCAGCTTCCTGAGGGATCGCTTGTGCACGCCAGTTTTCCGAGACTCTGTATTTAGTTAGCGCAGGCAGCATGAAGCAGGGCTTTTATTGTGAAGATAGGAAATGTGCAGTCGGCCTTTAGAGTTTTGACGGAAGGTAGGGCGCGAGAGTCTGTTGAAATAAAAAGTGTTTCTCGCCTTCCTCTCGGTCATATTTTCATAATAATGATCTTGCAGCAGCCAGCGTCATCTCACAAGACCCTCCGGTACCGTGAATGTCATTTAAGTGACGTCTTGGTGAAGATTGATGATCACTCATTTTTAGGTCTATTTTTTTTAAAAGCCTGGCTGGAGATCGACTGACACACCCCCCGCGGTCGACTGGTAGCTCGCGATCGACGTAATGGGCACCCCTGATATAGGGCTTCAAATAAATTCAAATTCTCCCACAATCACAAACACTCAAGTGGAGTTTTCTTCTCGTGCCATTTGTGCTTATTACCTGCAGAATAACCATAGAACACAAGCATTTGTAAATGGAAGGTAAATCAATGGTGTGTGTTATACATTGTCGCAGCACAGACGCAGCTTTGATGTTGACAGCAAATTAGAGTTGTTTATTTTCACCTGCACCCGTCGCCGTTTTCACACCGCGTGCAATACAGCGTGAGAACTTGCACCAAATGAGCACAGCTGACAGTGCTGCTGTGACTTTTGTTGTCTCCGCTCTACTCCGGGCTGCAGACTGCGGCGGAGACACGCACTCGCCGCCCCGTTTGCATGCAGGCGACGTGCTGACGGTACCGACGGGGGGCCTCCCACAGGTGCTTGAAATGTTAATGTTGCAAAAGGGCTCGGGATTTGCATAGGACGCTCGGACTCCCAACCTTTTGCTTTTCTAACAAAAGATGGTCAGACTGAGGCTCTGTTTACGCTAAATCCCACCTAACCTTATTAACCTTATTCTTGTCCATGCACAAACACACAATGGTCGTTTAAGACCCACTGCCCGCCTCCGCCATACGGCGCAACACGACCTATGCGGAAAATGCGCACGTATATACATATATATATATATATATATATATATATATATATATATATATATATATATATATATATATATATATATATATATATATATATATATATATATATATATACACAAACCCGTTTCCATATGTGTTGGGAAATTGTGTTAGATGTAAATATAAACTGAATACAATTATTTGCAAATCCATTTCAACCCATATTCAGTTGAATGCACTACAAAGACAAGATAATTGATGTTCAAACTCATAAACTTTTTTAAAAAATTTTTTGAAAATTATAATTAACTTAGAATTTCATGGCTGCAACACGTGCCAAAGTAGTTGGGAAAGGGCATGTTCACCACTGTGTTACATCACCTTTTCTTTTAACAACACTCAATAAATGAATGAATGGTTTATTTTGAGCCATGCAAACAACACAAAAGAATGACATAAAATACAAAAGAAATATATATATACATTATTTTGGCCAAAATATAATCACAAAAGCACAGAAATACTTATGTGTCATCACATTTTTAAAGTGTTTTAAATCATTTTTATGACACTTTTTTTTAGATTATCTTTAGGACACTGACATCTTTTAGATTATTTTTATGATACATATTGATACTTTTTTAGATTATTTTTATGACACATTTTTTTTACAAATTTTTGACAGTTTTTTTTTTAGATTATTTTAATGAAACATTTTTACACTTTTTTAAAATTATTTTTATGATTATGATTTTTTATGATTTTATGTTTTTTTAGTAGTGTCAAAGCGCTTTGAGTACCTTGAAGGTAGAAAAGCGCTATACAAGTACAACCCATCTATCTATCATCTATCTATTTTTACACCTACATTGAAAACATTACATGTGACTAATCTTTTGTAGATGTCAAGATTGGCTCAAAAGGGAGTGGGAAGAAGTAAACTTATTAGGTCCCACCCCTATACATATACAATATATATATACACAATATATAATATAATAATACATATAATATAATTCAATTCAGTGGTTGCTGCATAGATGTTATATATTATCTATATATAATACATTTAAATTCACACACACTTACATATATAAACATATGCACACACACACATATATACACAACACACACATATATGTACACACATATTTACAACGTTTGGGAACTGAGGAAACTAATTGTTGAAGCTTTGAAAGTGGAATTCTTTCCCATTCTTGTTTTATGTAGAGCTTCAGTCCTTCAACAGTCCGGGGTCTCCGCTGTCGTATTTTACGATACATAATGCGCCTTACATTTTCGATGGGAGTCAGGTCTGGACTGTAGGCGGGCGAGGAAAGTACCCGCATTCTTTTTTTATGAAGCCACGCTGTTGTAACACGTGCTGAATGTGGCTTGGCATTGTCTTGCTGAAATAAGCAGGGGCGTCCATGAAAAAGACCTGTATGGACCATTCAGCATTAATGGTGCCTTCACAGATGTGTAAGTTACCCATGCCTTGGGCACTAATGCACCCCCATACCATCACAGATGCTGGCTTTTGAACTTTGTGTCTAACAGTCTGGATGGTTCACTTCCCCTTTGGTCCGATATGACTATACGAGGCATAATGATGCATTATGTACATACAGCGAGCATAAATAGCATGTTAGCATCGATTAGCTTGCAGTCATGCAGTGACCAAATATGTCTGATTAGCACTCCACACAATTCAATAACATCAACAAAGCTCACCTGTGTGCATTCACGCACAGCATAAAACGTTTGATGGACAAATAAGAGACAAAGAAGGAGTGGCGTGAAACACATCTTTCTGTGGCAGCATCAAGGAAAGTCGTATTTGTAAAAACACTAGGGTGCGTTCAAGGACTTTCGAAATTAGTAGGACAAAAGGGCGCTTGCTAAATACTCTCATCGGTGAAGCATGTTTAATGTAAACAGTGGGATTTCTCACAACTAGGATGGTTTGTGTCATGTTTGTCCTCCTACAGAAACCATTTTAAAAGCATAAGTACTTTTTTTTCCTAATTTTTTTTCCATTTTCATACATTTTTGGAAAAAGCTCCAGGGAGCCACAAGAGCGGTTCTAAAGAGCCGCCTGTGGTTGCCAAACTCAATTTAACTGGGGGTCCACTGGATGCAGAGTCTGGGTGAGGCTGGGCCGCAAGAAAAGATTTCTTAAAAAATATACTTTTAAATGTCTTTATTTTTTATTTTCAACACAAAATAAAATCAAAATATAAATGAACAAAATGAGAATTGTGCACCGCAACTTTTTCTGTGTAAATAAGACAGGCCGGGGTGTCGATGTGCTCAACAAAGAAATATTGCATCCCCCACTTTTCCCGGAATTGTCTTTACTCATCTTTGTTTTCTCTGCAGGCTTCGAAAAATAATTTTTGGGGGTTGTGGAATATATTTGTATTTAGCCGACGCAC
>NC_084616.1:74190580-74210580 GCF_033978795.1 Nerophis ophidion | reverse complement strand
ACGTGGTGATAAAGGGCTCTTAAATGCCTACTGAAAGCCACTACTACCGACCATGCAGTCTGATAGTTTATATATCAATGATGAAATATTAACATTGCAACACATGCCAATACGGCCTTTTTAAGTGTACTAAATTGCAATTTTAAATTTCCCGCAAGGTATCCTGTTGAAAACATCGCGGAATGTTGACACGTGCTTGTGACGTTATTGGTTGTAGCGGACATTTCAGCCCAGCACCACTCATGGCTAAAGTCGTCTCTTTTCATCGCATAATTACACAGTATTTTGGACATCTGTGTTGCTGAATCTTTTGCAATTTGTTCAATTAATAATGGAGACGTCAAAGAAGAATGCTGCTGGTGGAAAGCGGTGGATTGCAGCTGCTTTTAGCAACCGAAACACAGCCGGTGTTTCTTTGTTTGTTGTGAAGCTTTAACACAGAGCGGTCAAGCGAACATGTTTTTCTACCACCTGTCAACCAATTGTGATATTAAGTCGGCTCTTACCGGAGACTTCAGTGCATTATGAGACCTCCTCTTGCAGTTGTTAAAAAGGCAGCTGTGATCTTGGCTCCTCCATTGGCTTCTCTCACCGCAGCCCTCTGACTTTCAGGTATGACTATAATCTCACTAAAACACTAGTAACACAATAGGTAGTTAAGGGATTTTCCAGAATTATCCTAGTGTTATCAGTAGCCAGAGGAGCCTGTTCAGTTCTAGACTGCTTCATCCCAAGTGCAGGACTAATAGACTCAAAAACTCCTTTGTCCCACACGCCATTAGACTGTACAACTCCTCTCTGGGGCGGGGGGCGGGGGGTACTAGGATGACAGGGGATGCAAAACATTAACAGTGCAATACGTTTTCATAACATGGTCACTACTGCCTACTTTGTCTTGTTATATTCTTATTTTACTGTTATATTGTTATTCCCATTGTTGCTTTTTAGTTTTTATTGTTATTGTAATATTTCTCTATTTTGTTTCCATTTAAACCCCCATTATTTACTTTTCACTTTTATTTAAATTGATCTCAACTCGCCCTGCGATGAGGTGGCGACTTGTCCAGGGTGTACCCCGCCTTCCGCCCGATTGTAGCTGAGATAGGCGCCAGCGCCCCCCGCGACCCCGAAAGGGAATAAGCGGTAGAAAATGGATGGATGGATGATCTCAACTCTGTACACTGTGGCTGGAATTGTAATTTTCCTAAAGGAACTCTCCTGAAGGAATCAATAAAGTACTATCTATCTATCTATCTATCTATCTAGTAAATGTGTCTAATAACATCTGAATCGCTCCCACTGCCGCCTGGAGCCGTCACCTTTTTTTTTTTTTTAGTGCTTCACTCTAACTTTCCTTATCCACAAATCTTTCATCCTCGCTCAAATTAATGGGGAAATCGTCGCTTTCTCAGTCCAAATTGCTCTTGCTGCTGGTGGCCATGATTGTAAACAATGTGAGGATGTGAGGAGCCCTACAACCCGTGACGTCACGCGCACATCGTCTGCTACTTCCGGTACAGGCAAGGCTTTTTTATTAGCGTCCAAAAGTTGCAAACTTCATCGTCGATGTTCTCTACTAAATCTTTTCAGCAAAAAGATGGCAATTTCCCGAAATGATCAAGTATGACACATAGAATGGACCTGCTATCCCCGTTTAAATAAGAACATCTCATTTCAGTAGGCCTTTAAAAAGTGGTGTTGCGGCCAAAAATTATAGAGGAATGGAAAAGGAAAATATGATGCAAGCAGGGAGTCAGAGAATGGGCGGTAACGCAGGAAGGGCGGAGACGCTGGCAAATGTGAAGAGAAAAAAAAGGCTAGGTAATAATCAGTCCCTCCAGGATTTTATGGGCTTTTTCTGTGATTGTTGTGGACGAAAATGTCCAAATTTGTGGCAGCTTTTTTTTCCCCCAAAGTTGTGGCAGATGTTGCAATGTTTTGAGGTTTATTTTTGTTCAGTCACATTGAGTCAAGTTGGGATTTCTTCCTTGAAACATCCACCTTAAAAGTCACAGGATTTCAGCTGTTTCAAAACTCTATTGATGTTTTACTCGTTTTTAACCAAACCAAGTTAAAAGCAGGCACTAGATGGCAGTAAACGCACTCACTCAGAGCTTATTATAAATTGACTGTACTGTTTTTGTCCAAGTTAGTTTGTGACGAACCCCAGGATGCAGGCATGGAGTGAGAAAACATGATTTAATAAAGATACCAAAACAAGAACAAACCAAAGGGGTACAACAAAAGGCGCGCACTAGGCGGATAACCAACAAAGAGAGCAAGCATTGGAGCTAGAAAATAAAAGGAGCTTAGCATTGAAGCTACCGGGTAGCGAGCAAGAAAACAGAAGTCGTTACTTGTCGAATGAAAACAAAACGGAAGCAGGGAACAAAAAACAGTAAGCTACAAACAGAAACCGAAATATAGCTTACCGCTACGCTGCAATGACTTGACACGACAGGAGCGACAATACGGAAGTGACATCGACGATGATCCAGCACTGACTGGATGGGAAGATAGGTCTAAATAGGAATCGGGCTGATTGACACCAGGTGTGGCCAGGTTTCAATCAGCCCCAGCTGAGGGGACACAGCACTCAGGGAGAAACACAGGAAACAGACAAAATAAGAGCGTTTACAGGAAGTACTACACACACAGAGGAAAAACTAAAACACAAACAAACTGTCAGGGGCAAGCATGACAGTTTTAAAGAGATCATAGTCTGATTTATTTTCTACATTGCAAACACTTCCTTGTGGTCTACATCAGTGGTCCTCAACCACCGGTCCGGGGACCGGTACCAGTTCGTGACGCATTTGCTACCAGCTTAGACTGCATTTTCTCCGACTTAACTTTGGCCTGCCCCACTAGACCAGGGCTGTAGAACTTGTTTCATTGAGGGCCACAGTTACAATATGACACATTACATATTTACAGTTTGCTGTTACAACATGTCCGAAAAGTTTGTTCACTTCCTGTGCTCAATGTGTATTAAATTTGAAGTTAAAGTACCAATGGTTGTCACACACACACTAGTTGTGGGGAAATTTGTCCTCTGCATTCGACCCATTCCCTTGTTCACCCCCTGGGAGGTGAGGGGAGCAGTGAGCAGCAGCGGTGGCCACGCCCGGGAATTATTTTTGGTGATTTAACCCCCAATTCCAACCCTTGATGCTGAGTGCCAAGCAGGGAGGTAATGGGTCCTATTTTTATAGTCTTTGGTATGTCCTGGGCATGACGTTAAAGTGCATCCGGCAGTGGAGGCTCCTCTACGGGGTCTTGGGGCACTAGGAGGTTAAGTCCTTTATTACTGTTACCCCAGGTGGCCCCTTGGCAAAGGCCTAGAACCTGACTGCCCCCTAGCCAGGGATACGGTGTAGACCACAATGGCGGACGACGGTAGATTTAAGAACAACTACATTGGCTGCGATGGCGGAAGAAGGCTGCAGCAGAAAAGGGTCCCCAGTCCTCTTGGACTCCATGCCATTGGATCCTGACCCAATTCTGTCAAGGATCGTGTGGTGACTGTGCACCAGTCTCCCCACGTTACACAAAGTCAGGCACAGGCATCCTCCATAAAGGGATACACCCCTACCAGGAGGATCGTCATACTCGTTTGATGAGTCTTTGGTATGACTCGGCCCGTGTTTGGACTCTTGACCTACCGATCTCAGGACGGACACTGAGTAGGTGGTAGTTAAATTGATAAATAGTTGTTTAAACATTGTAATTCTCGTACCCCTATCCCTTAGAGATAGGGTGAGAAGCTCTGCCATCCGGGAGGAACTCAAAGTAAAGCTGCTGCTCCTCCACATGGAGAGGAGCCAGATGAGGTGGTTCGGGCATCTGGTCAGGATGCCACCCGAACGCCTCCCTAGTGAGGTGTTTAGGGCACGTCCAACCGGTAGGAGGCCACGGGGAAGACCCAGGACACGTTGGGAAGACTATGTCTCCCGGCTGGCCTGGGAACGCCTCGGGATCCCCAGGGGAGAGCTGGACCAAGTGGCTGGGGAGAGGAAAGTCTGGGCTTCCCTGCTTAGGCTGCTGCCCCCGCGACCCGACCTCGGATAAGCGGAAGAAGATGGATGGATGGATGGACATTGTAATTCTAATATAGAGAGGAATAAGAGGATCAATTACCTTATTTCCTTGAATTGCCGCCAAGGCGCTTATTAATTTAAAACCTCTTCCCACTCCAGCGCTTACCAAAGGCATGCAGTAAAGGCAAGCATGCGCTTATAAATTTGAGTGTGATGTAAGGATACCATCATGAAAAGCACATTTAATTAAAAAAAAAACTTTATTATGGTCTTACCTTTACTTATAAATGAAGTCCATGCGTAGCTCCTTCTAATCAAAAGCATCAATAGTCTTCCTTATCTTTCTTCAGTTTTAAAAGTCTCTCTGTCTCGATGGAGATCTTCCTTTATTACCTCCTGCTTCGATTGAAAGTCCAGTTTAGAAAACTGTTTTATTTTAGATATGTAATCCTCCATGTTAAAAGTGCAAGCGAGAGGAAAAAATAAACGATCGCTGCTCACTCTTGCTGCTTGTTGTCACTTCTTCTGCAGCCAAGTAGTCGCAAGAAGGATCACTAGCACCCTCTACCACCAGGAGGCGGGAGTCATTTAATGACTAATATTTGACACACGCAGCTACGGTATATTAATAAAACATAGCTGCTTACTGTTCTTTTTAGCATATTCAATAGCTTGGACCTTAAATCCTACTGAATAGCTCTTAATCTTCTTCCCTTTATGCGATTTCAAATGATTGAAATCAGCCTCCTCCATTTTAAAAAGGATGACAGGATAGGCGCCAGCGCCCCCCGCGACCCCAAAAGGGAATAAGCGGTAGAAAATGGATGGATGGATGGATGGACAGGTGAAGTGTCACTCGTGACGTGACGAGTTTGACCCGAAGGAAATTCTAGCCATATGTTAATTATTTTGCAAAACGAGTTTGACCCGGCAGAAATTCTAGACATGCGCTTATGAAAATAATATTTTGTGAAACGAATTTGACCCGGCGTTAATCCTGAGCCGGCGGTAATCCTCCGTGTTAAAAGTGCAAGCGAGAGGAAAAAATAAACGATCCCTGCTCACTCTTGCTGCTTGTTCTCACTTCTTCTGCAGCCGAGTAGTCGCAAGAAGGATCACTAGCGCCCTCTACCACCAGGAGGCGGGAGTCATTTAATGACTAATATTTGACACACGCAGCTACGGTGTATTAATAAAACATAGCTGCTTACTGTTCTTTTTAGCATATTCAATAGCTTGGACCTTAAATCCTACTGAATAGCTCTTAATCTTCTTCCCTTTATGCGATTTCAAATTATTGAAATCCGCCTCCTCCATTTTGAAAATGATGACAGGTGAAGTCTCACTCGTGATGTGACGAGTTTGACCCGGAGGAAATTCTAGGCATATGTTAATTATTTTGCAAAACGAGTTTGACCCGGCAGAAACTCTAGACATGCGCTAATAAAAATAATATTTTGTGAAACGAGTTTGATCCGGCGTTAATCCTGAGCCGGCGGTAATCCTCCATGTTAAAAGTGCAAGCGAGAGGAAAAAATAAACAATCCCTGCTCACTCTTGCTGCTTGTTGTCACTTCTTCTGCAGCCGAGTTGTCACAAGAAGGATCACTAGCGGCCTCTACCACCAGGAGGCGGGAGTCATTTAATGACTAATATTTGACACACGCAGCTACGGTATATTAATAAAACATAGCTGCTTACTGTTCTTTTTAGCATATTCAATAGCTTGGACCTTAAATCCTACTTAATAGCTATTGATCTTCTTCCCTTCATGCGATTTCAAATGATTGAAATCCGCCTCCTCCATTTTGAAAATTATGACAGGTGACGTGACGAGTTTGACCCGGAGGAAATTCCAGGCATATGCTAATTATTTTGCGAAACGAGTTTGACCCGGCAGAAACTCTAGACATGCGCTAATAAAAACAATATTTAGCGAAACGAGTTTGACCCGTCGTTAATTCTAGTCAGGCGCATACTATATACCCGGCGGCAATTCCAGGAAATACGGTATGCATAAATTATATAATTAACATATTTCTTATTCAACCCAGGAAGTGATTAGTTTTTACCGGATTAAATATGATCTGCTTCTTCCTTCTCCTTTCCAGCCAAGTTAAACTCTGCAAATCGGACTTGAACTGTACTTCAATGTTCAAAAGAAACTTAAAAGAGTAAACAAGTTGAAGCAACCTCTGCTCTGTCTCCTTCTGTCCTTCCCTTCCTTCCTTCCTTCCTTCCTTGCCTCCCTCCATTTTCCTCTTTTGCTGTTGTCCGCTGCGGAGTGGCTGGTCGCCATGGAAACAAACAGAGCCAGGTTAAGCTTGCCCTGTGGCTGTAAAATGAAGCAGGGATGGTGATTTACGAGCGTCTGAACGCGCTGAGCAGACACCAGGACGGCGTGGAAGAGAGCGGCTCATTAGCCGCTTTTTTTTTTTGGTTGATTTCCTCGGCCCTTTCCCTTCTTTGTTGTTAGCTCCCCTTTTGTGAAGCGAGCTGGTATCGATGGGGGCGTGATACAGTGGCGATGACTCCTGTTGGTGCGATGTTGCCCCGGTGATAAACATCGCCGCGGCGATGACGGTCGTCTTCATGGCAATGACTCGCGCCAAAGGAGCTACGTAACTCGATAAGTGTCGTTCCAGCTGTGTGGGTGTGGTTGGCTAAACATCTGGCTGGAAAACACTGACGCCTGTCAATGACAAAAATAGCTGTGTGACAAAACTACAAACCCCGTTTCCATATGAGTTGGGAAATTGTGTTTGATGTAAATATAAACGGAATACAATGATTTGCAAATCCTTTTCAACCCATATTCACTACAAAGACAACATATTTGATGTTCAAACTGATGAACTTAATTTTTTTTTTGCAAATAATAATTAACTTAGAATTTCATGGCTACAACACGTGACAAAGTAGTTGGGAAAGGGCATGTTCACCTCTGTGTTACACAGGGTTGGGTATCGAGTATCGATTGGAACCGGGACTAACTTTCCGATTCTCCCGGAATGGTTCAAAAGTTTAAATTTCGATTCCTAGTTTCGATACCCAGTCTGCCGACCGGAGAAAAAAAATAATAAGTCCGCCGACCCGGACGAAGAAGCCGCTGAACACCAACGAAGAAGCTCCCACTGCCGGAAGTGTTAGCATAGCCGAGCGATGGCTACAACACGTGCCAAAGTAGTTGGGAAAGGGCATGTTCACCTCTGTGTTACATAGGGTTGGGTATCGAGTATCGATTGGAACCGGGACTAACTTTCCGATTCTCCCGGAATTGTTCTAAAGTTTAAATTTCGATTCCTAGTTTCGATAACCAGTCCGCCGACCGGAGAAAAAAAATAATAAGTCCGCCGACCCGGAAGAAGAAGCCACTGAACACCAACGAAGAAGCTCCCACTGCCGGAAGTGTTAGCATAGCCGAGCGAGTCAGTCAAGCATGGATAGAGGGCGACGACGGTCGAAAGTGTGGCTTTATTTTACTAAAAAAAATGAAATATCGGCGAAATGTAACACGTGCGACAGGACTGTTTCCTGCTTAGGAGGGTGC
This sequence comes from Nerophis ophidion, assembly GCF_033978795.1. NCBI lineage: Eukaryota > Metazoa > Chordata > Actinopteri > Syngnathiformes > Syngnathidae > Nerophis > Nerophis ophidion. The sequence continues at coordinate 74,202,990 of NC_084616.1, read as the reverse complement.
ATGTTGAAAATGATGAAGCACCTCCGCGTTCATGGAGTAAAAATAAATGCGTGTCCTGTCTTGGACAGGAGACACTATCTGTCCAGAACGCTCACACATCCTGCCTGAGAAGGCGGATATGGTCATTTTCCTAAACAAGAACTGTCTCTGATTTTATACTGTACCTGCTACTAATCAGGACCGGGTTTTGCAACTTGTTTCTTGTTGTTTATTTGCTTTTCTGCACCAGGTTAGCCCATCAGTGGGAGCACGGTAACATGTTTAAGTACCTGCAGCATCATACACTTGTGTGTGTAAATGTGTTTTCATGAGGTTTTCAAAAATAAAGCTCTCTGGGCGGTATAGCTCGGTTGGTATATATATGTGTGTGTGTATATGTATATATAGATATAAATGTGTATATATATATACATAAATGTGTATATATATATACTGTATATATGAAATGGATGGATATATATATATATCCATCCATTTCCTACCACATTTTGTACCCTGCCTTTCTGGTGGAAGGCGGGTACACCCTGGACAAGTCGCCACCTCATCACAGGGCCAATGTATGTATGTATATATATATATATATATATATATATATATATGTATATATATATATATATATATATATATATATATATTTATTTATATATATATATACATATATATAATGTGTATGTGTATATGTATACCTATAAAGTGTATGTATGTATCTTTGTACTTATATATTGTGTGTGTATATATATATATATATATATATATATATATATATATATATATATATATATATATATATAAAATGTGTATGTTTATATATATATAATGTATGTAATGTGTATGTATGTATACATGTATGTATATATATATATATATTGTTGTTTTTGTGTGAATATATGTATGTATATGTGGCGCAGTGGGAGAGTGGCCGTGCGCAACCCGAGGGTCACTGGTTCAAATCCCACCAAGTACCAACCTCGTCACGTCCGTTGTGTCCTGAGCAAGACACTTCACCCTTGCTCCTGATGGGTGCTGGTTGGCGCCTTGCATGGCAGCTCCCTCCATCAGTGTGTGAATGTGTGTGTGAATGGGTAAATGTGGAAGTAGTGTCAAAGCGCTTTGAGTACCTTGAAGGTAGAAAAGCGCTGAACAAGTACAACCCATTTATATATATATATATATATATATATATATATATATATATATATATATATATATATGTATATATATATATATGTATGTGGGTGTATGTATGTATATATATATACACGTGTGTGTGTATATATATATAGATATATATTTATATATATGTGTGTGTGTGTATATATATATATATATATATGTATATATATATATATATATGTATATATATATATATATATACATATATATATATATATATATATATATATATATATGTATGTATGTATGTATGTATGTGTGTGTATATATATATATAGAAATATGCAAAGACATGCACCTGGGGAGAGGTTGATTGGCAACACTAAAAAACTGGCCCTAGTGTGTGAATGTGAGTGTGAATGTTGTCCGTCTATCTGTGTTGGCCCTGCGATGAGGTGGCGACTTGTCCAGGGTGTACCCCGCCTTCTGCCCGATTGTAGCTGAGATAGGCGCCAGCGCCCCCCGCGACCCCGAAAGGGAATAAGCGGTAGAAAATGGATATACATATATATCTGCATATATGAGCTTAATTGTGTAAGAGTGGCTATCATACACAATGATAGCCACTCAGTTCTGTTAAATATTTACTATTAAATCCACCAAGAAGTGTTATGTATTCATTGACATTTGTTTATTATTGAGTAAGACCACTTAACAGATGACTTAAGTGTATTTTGGACAGGTAACACATGGGCAAAAGAAAACTTTTGGTGCAGTTTTGGAATTTGCTGTTAGTCCGCTTGCATTGTGGCCAAGTGAAGGCAACTACCCACTTCATCCAGCAGATGGCGATGTGGTGAAAAAAGCTTGCTGTGTGTGTTAATTGTAATAGTCTACACTGCACCCTCTAGGACTGGAGTTTGTCAGGCATGATCAGACCTGCATTGTGACTTTATAATGAAAGCCTGTGGATTGAATTGAATCGGGATTAGTCTGGATATCTTTTGCTCATCATGTTACACTTCATTAAATATATTCATATATCGTTGGTGTCTCACTAATGCGTCTCTTTGCTCTTTTGCAGAACTCCCAGAAGAAAAAAGGAGCTCGGCCAACCAACAACAAACCCGACAAGAAGCACTGCCCACAGGTGACACACACACACACACACACACACACACTACGACCTCCTCCCAGCCTAACGCTCAATAAGATAAATAGCATGTCTGCAGCCAGTAAACCTTAAAAGACAATTAGCCATGCAGAGAAACATTGATGGAACACGGACAAGACACAACACAAGACAACTGAAGGCACTAATTTTGAAAGACGTAATGACATCACTAGGACATCAATCAATCAATGTTTATTTATTTAGCCCCAAATCACAAATGTCTCAAAGGACTGCACAAATCATAACGACTACAACATCCTCGGAAGAACCCACAAAAGGGCAAGGAAAACTCACACCCAGTGGGCAGGGAGAATTCACATCCAGTGGGACACCAGTGATAATGCTGACTATGAGAAACCTTGGAGAGAACCTCAGAAGTGGGCAACCCCCCCCTCTCTAGGGGACCGAAAGCAATGGATGTCGAGCGGGTCTAACATGATACTGTGAAAGTTCAATCCATAGTGGCTCCAACACAGCCGCGAGAGTTCAGTTCAAAGCGGATCCAAGACAGCAGCGAGAGTCCCGTCCACAGGAAACCATCTCAAGCGGAGGCGGATCAGCAGCGTAAAGATGTCCCCAACCGATACACAGGCGAGCGGTCCATCCTGGGTCTCGACTCTGGACAGCCAGTACTTCATCCATGTTCATCGGACCGGACCCCCTCCACAAGGGAGGGGAGGACATAGGAGAAAAAGAAAATAAGCGGCAGATCAACTGGTCTAAAAAGGAGGTCTATTTAAAGGCTAGAGTATACAGATGAGTTTTAAGGTGAGACTTAAATGCTTCTACTGAGGTAGCATCTCGAACTGTTACCGGGAGGGCATTCCAGAGTACTGGAGCCCGAACGGAAAATGCTCTATAGCCCGCAGACTTTTTTTGGGCTTTAGGAATCACTAATAAGCCGGGGTCTTTTGAACGCAGATTTCTTGCCGGGACATATGGTACAATACAATCGGCAAGATAGGATGGAGCTAGACCGTGTAGTATTTTATACGTAAGTAGTAAAACCTTAAAGTCACATCTTAAGTGCACAGGAAGCCAGTGCAGGTGAGCCAGTACAGGCGTAATATGATCAAACTTTCTTGTTCTTGTCAAAAGTCTAGCAGCCGCATTTTGTACCAACTGTAATCTTTTAATGCTAGACATGGGGAGACCCGAAAATAATACGTTACAGTAATCGAGACGAGACGTAACAAACGCATGGATAATGATCTCGGCGTCTTTAGTGGACAGAATGGAGCGAATTTTAGCGATATTACGGAGATTAAAGAAGGCCGTTTTAGTAACGCTTTTAATGTGTGACTCAAAGGAGAGAGTTGGGTCGAAGATAATACCCAGATTTTTTACCGAGTCACCTTGTTTTATTATTTGGTTGTCAAATGTTAAAGATGTATTATTAAATAGAGGTCCGTGTCTAGCAGGACCGATAATCAGCATTTCCGTTTTTTGGGCGTTAAGTTGCAAAAAATTAGCGGACATCCATTGTTTAATTTCATTAAGACACGCCTCCAACTGACTACAATCCGGCGTGTTGGTCAGCTTTAGGGGCATGTAGAGTTGGGTGTCATCAGCATAACAGTGAAAGCTAACACCGTATTTGCGTATGACGTCACTCAGCGGCAGCATGTCGATGCTGAAGAGTGCAGGGCCGAGGACCGAACCCTGGGGAACTCCACACGTTACCTTAACATAGTCCGAGGTCACACCATTATTAGGACATTCCACATTATATTCCAACTGGACTATTTTACATTATTTACACGTAAATTTGATGTATGATACATCAACTTGCATCTAAAATGTTGTACCCACAATTAACATCTAAATGTCCTCCCATAAGCACACAAGGTAGGTCTTTTCTTGTATTTTAGTGAAGTCATTAGGCTATTTGGGGCTAGCAGCTACGCAACAGCTAAGCACAAAATAGCACACAAGCTCGACATACGTATTAACTATCCTTAAGTGAACAATATTGCAGACTAAAACAGCACATTTGTCAATATGAACAAGTATCATATATTCATAGTTGCATGTTACTTCCAGATACAAAGTCTCCAAGGCAGTACCCAGTAACAAACGTGTCCGCATCATTCAACTTACCATATTTTTAGGATAATAAATCACAGTTTTTTTCATAGTTCGGCAGGGGGTGCGATTTATACTCCGGAGCTACTTAAAACTGATAGTTTATATATCAATGATGAAATCTTGACATTGCAACACATGCCAATAAATTTAAGAAATTGCAATTTTAAATTTCGCGCGGATGTATCATGCTAAAACGTCACAGTATGAAGACACGTGCGTGTGACGTCACGCATTGTAGAGGACATTTTGTTCCAGCACCGTTCACAGCTCTAAGTCGTCTGTTTTCATCGCATAATTCCACAGTATTATGGACATCTGTGTTGCTGAATCTTTTGCAATTTCTTCAATGAATGATGGAGACGTCAAAGAAGAAAGCTGTAGGTGGGAAGCGGTGTATTGCGGCCGCCTTTAGCAACACAAACACAGCCCAGCCGGTGTTTCATTGTTTACATTCCCGAAAGATGACAGTCAGGCTTTACTATGGAACAGATGTCAAGCGAACACAGTTGGATTGGACCACACACACAAAGTACAGTGTATTATGCAGCGATCATTTCGAAAGATCGTGTTTCGAAGAGGGCGGTATAGCTCGGTTGGTAGAGTGGCCGTGCCAGCAATTTGAGGGTTGCAAGTTCAATTCCCGCCTCCGCCATCCTAGTCACTGCCGTTGTGTCCTTGGGCAACACACTTTACCCACCTGCTCCCAGTGTCACCCACACTGGTTTAAATGTAACTTAGATATGGGTTTCACTATTTAAAGCGCTTTGAGTCACTAGAGAAAAGCGCTATATAAATATAATTCACAATTCACAAGAGGGTCCCTTGCGAAGGGCCGAGATGGGCATCGCCACCACCCGTCGACTGGTGCAGAAGAAAGGTGCGGGGCCGACCTTCAGGTTGTACAGGTACGACCATATAATCTCACTGAAACACTAGTAACACAATAAGCAGATAAGGAGGGATTTTCCAAAATTATCCTAGTAAATGTGTCTAATAACATCTGAATCGCTCCCACTGCCCTCGTCTTTTTTTTTCTTCTTCAAGTCCTTCACTCTAACTTTCCTCATCCACAAATCTTTCATCCTCGCTCAAATTAATGGGGAAATCGTCGCTTTCTCGGTCCGAATCGCTCTCGCTGCTGGTGGCCATGATTGTAAACAATGTAAGGATATGAGAAGCCCTACAACCCGTGACGTCACGCGCACATCGTCTGCTACTTCCGGTACAGGCAAGGCTTTTTTATTAGCGACCAAAAGTTGCAAACTTTATCGTCGATGTTCTCTACTAAATCCTTTCAGCAAAAATATGGCAATATCGTGAAATGATCAAGTATGACACATAGAATGGACCTGCTATCCCCGTTTAAATAATACAATCTCATTTCAGTAGGCCAAAACACAGACAAAACTACTTGTAACTTCCGGTAGGAATGTCAAAGAGACATGAAACAAAAAACACTATGTAGGTCTCACTTAGACCTACATTTTGATAATTAACATACTTAAGCAAAAATCAACAGGAAGTTTGATATTTTCACTTCAATACAACAACTGCATTACTTTCACAATGCATTAGATTCTCAAAATAGTGGCTCCAAGGCGTCTTCTAACGCTTATCCGGCCGTGGGTCTCGGGGGCAGCAGCCAAAGGCGGACCCGACCAACGCTGCTTGCAGCTTTAATTATTATTATTATTATTAGGACAACACATAACTAGGGCAGGGCTTCACGGTGGCAGAGGGGTTAGTGCGTCTGCCTCACAATACGAAGGTCTTGCAGTCCTGGGTTCAAATCCAGGCTCGGGATCTTTCTGTGTGGAGTTTGCATGTTCTCCCCGTGACTGCGTGGGTTCCCTCCGGGTACTCCGGCTTCCTCCCACTTCCAAAGACATGCACCTGGGGATAGGTTGATTGGCAACACTAAATGGTCCCTAGTGTGTGAATGTGAGTGTGAATGTTGTCTGTCTATCTGTGTTGGCCCTGCGATGAGGTGGCGACTTGTCCAGGGTGTACCCCGCCTTCCGCCCGATTGTAGCTGAGATAGGCGCCAGCACCCCCCGCGACCCCAAAAGGGAATAAGCGGTAGAAAATGGATGGATGGATGGATAACTAGGGCATAAACTCTGTGGCTGAAGACTATTGAAGTTGTCTGACAGCAGACACCTTCAGTTTATCTCGGGCCTGAGTGTGTGTGTCATATCCGTCAGATAAATCAATGATTTGACTCATTTATTTTCTTCTTTTTAGTCTGCCTCCATTCGTCGTATTTATGCAGGCCCAGTCTTTGTTGACATGGTTTGTACCGCGGGGATATAAAAAAACCAAAAACAGCCGGACTAGGATGTTAAGTTAAAAGGCATGATTCTTAAACATGAGTAGTGTCGTGTCTCCAGACCAGGGAACTCGGGTCCCCTGATTGGTTGTTCTTGTCCAAAGCACGCCATAAATGGTGTTGAACGGCGTCTCGCTTTTATGTGTTTGGAAACGCTTCACCAGCTGTAAAGCAAACACACCCACAGAGATGCCAGGCAGGATGAATGAGATTTTCTCCCTCCACCAGGGAGATTAAACACCATGTTTTTTTTGGTTGCCCTTTATTGCTTTGGGAGTGTAGGATTAGGCAGAAACTACATCAGCGTTGTCTTTTTTTTTGAAGGTTTGGAGCAAATCGTGTTTGAATCTAGAATAAAACAAGTGACTTTGGCTTTCAGAGTGGCCTGCAGTTGTTTTTATTTGTCCAAACCTGGGGACGGCAAGCCGAAATGTTGAAACAGGCACACAGAACAAAAAAATACCAAAAAAAATCTGTCTGGAGCTGCAAAAAAGTTATAAGCCTTTTATAAGTGTTATTATGATATCAATCAATCAATGTTTATTTATATAGCCCTAAATTACAAATGTCTCAAAGGACCGTACAAACCACTACGACATAAATAAATAAATGATAAATGGGTTGTACTTGTATAGCGCTTTTCTACCTTCAAGGTACTCAAAGCGCTTTGACACTACTTCCACATTTACCCATTCACACACACATTCACACACTGATGGAGGGAGCTGCCATGCAAGGCGCCAACCAGCAACCATCAGGAGCAAGGGTGAAGTGTTGCTCAGGACACAACGGACGTGACAAGGTTGGTTCTAGGTGGGATTTGAACTAGTGACCCTCGGGTTGCGCACGGCCACTCTCCCACTGCGCCACGCCGTCCCTACATCCTCAAAAGAACCCACATAAGGGCAAGGAGAACTCACACCCAGTGGGACGCCAGTGACAATGAGGACTATGAGAAACCTTGGAGAGGACCTCAGATGTGGGCAACCCCCACCCCTCTAGGGGACCCAAAGCAATGGATGTCGAGCGGGTCTAACATGATACTGTGAAAGTTCAATCCATAGTGGCTCCAACACAGCCGCGAGAGTTCAGTTCAAAGCGGATCCAAGACAGCAGCGAGAGTCCCGTCCACAGGAAACCATCCCAAGCGGAGGCGGAACAGCATCGTAGAGATGTCCCCAACCGATACACAGGCGAGCGGTCCATCCTGGGTCTCGACTCTGGACAGCCAGTACTTCATCCAAGGTCATCGGACCGGACCCCCTCCACAAGGGAGGGGGGGACAGAGGAGAAAAAGAAAAGAAGCGGCAGATCAACTGGTCTAAAAAGGAGGTCTATTTAAAGGCTAGAGTATACAAATGAGTTTTAAGGTGAGACTTATAAATGATATAAATGTCTATTGTTAGCTACATTAACTTACTATCATAATAACTTTAAAAGTCCCTTATAGGTAAGTATTATCATGAAGGCAACACATGATGTAAGTGTCCATATTTGCTATTTTAGCCTACTATCAAAATGACTTTAAAAGTCCTATACAAGTGTTATAATAAAGGCAACACATGATGTACGTGTCTGCCTACTATCAAAATGACATTAAAAGGCCTATATAAGTGTTATAATGAATGCAACACATGATGTGTCTATGTTAGCCTACTATCAAAATGACTTTAAAAGTCTTATATACTGTAAGTGTTATCATGAAGGCAACACATCAATCAATCAATCAATGTTTACTTATATAGCCCTAAATCACTAGTGTCTCAAAGGGCTGCATGATGCAAGTGTCTATATTAGCTATATTAGCCTACTATCAAAATGACTTTAAAAGTCCTATACAAGTGTTATAATGAAGGCAACACATGATGCAAGTGTCTGTATTAGCTTACTATCAAAAATTACTTTGAAAGTCTTACATAAGTGTTATAATGAAGTCAACACATGATGTGTCTATATTAGCCTATTATCAAAATGACTTTAAAAGTCTTATATAAGTGTTATTATGAAAGTAACACATGATGTAAGTGTCTATATTAGCCTACTATCAAAATGACTTTAAAAGTCCTATACAAGTGTTATAATGAAGGCAACACATGATGTAAGTGTCTATATTAGCCTACTATCAAAATGACTTTAAAAGTCCTATACAAGTGTTATAATGAAGGCAACACATGATGCAAGTGTCTGTATTAGCTTACTATCAAAAATTACTTTGAAAGTCTTACATAAGTGTTATAATGAAGGCAACACATGATGTAAGTGTCTATATTAGCCTACTATTAAAATGACTTTAAAAGTCTTATATAAGTGTTATAATGAAGGCAACACATGATGTGTCTATATTAGCCTACTATCAAAATGACTTTAAAAGTCTTATATAAGTGTTATTATGAAAGTAACACATGATGTGTCTATATTAGCCTACTATCAAAATGACTTTAAAAGTATATGTGTTATTATGAAAGTAACACATGATGTAAGTGTCTATATTAGCCTACTATCAAAATGACTTTAAAAGTCTTATATAAGTGTTATAATGAAGGCAACACATGATGTAAGTGTTTATATTAGCCTTCTATCAAAATGACTTTAAAAGTCTTATATAAGTGTTATAATGAAGGCAACACATGATGTAAGTGTCTATATTAGCCTACTATCAAAATGACTTTAAAAGTCTTATATAAGTGTTATCATAAAGGCAACACATGATGTAAGTGTCTATATTAGCCTTCTATCAAAATGACTTTAAAAGTCCAATAAGAGTGTTATAATGAAGGCAACACATGATGTACAGTGGGGAATAAAAGTATTTAGTCAGCTACCGATTGTGCAAGTTCTCCCACTTAAAATGATGACAGAGGTCTGTAATTTTCATCATAGGTACACTTCAACTGTGAGAGACAGAATGTGAAGAAAAAATCCAGGAATTCACATTGTAGGAATTTTAAAAAATGTATTTGTAAATTAGTGTGGAAAATAAGTATTTGGTCAACCATTCAAAGCTCTCACTGATGGAAGGAGGTTTTGGCTCAAAATCTCACGATACATGGCCCCATTCATTCTTTCCTTAACACGGATCAATCGTCCTGTCCCCTTAGCAGAAAAACAGCCCCAAAGCATGATGTCTCCACCCCCATGCTTCACAGTAGGTATGGTGTTCTTGGGATGCAACTCAGTATTCTTTTTCCTCCAAACACGACCAGTTGAGTTTATACCAAAAAGATCTATTTTGGTTTCTTCTGACCGCATAAAATTCTCCCAATCCTCTGCTGTATCATCCATGTATCCATTTTGGTATAAACTCAAGTTGTAAAATAAAAAATAAATCCCATTATTAAAATTAAAAAAAAAAAATCATAAAAAATCATAAAAAAATAAAAATCCATTATCGGTCTTAAAAAGCAGGACATTTCTGTATTGGCTACAATACAATTCAATACAAATAAAAAAAAACAATAAAAATGAATAAAGAACGGAAGAAAAAGTGGGGAAAAAAATCATTATTAGAAATAAATAAATAAATAAAATAAAAAATAAAAAATACCATTATCGGTCTTAAAAAGCAGGAAATTTTCTGTATTGACTTAAAAAAATGTGTTCATAGCTAACTGTAACAAGTAAAGCAAGTAAAGATTCACTTCCAACAGGGTTACAGAGAAGATTTTTACAGAGAGAAGGGAATTACAATTTAAGAGGAGAACTCCCACTGCGCCACGGGGACGGCGTGGCGCAGTGGGAGAGTGGCCGTGTGCAACCCGAGGGTCCCTGGTTCAAATCCCACCTAGTACCATCCTCGTCATGTCCGTTGTGTCCTGAGCAAGACACTTCACCCTTGCTCCTGATGGGTGCTGGTTGGCGCCTTGCATGGCAGCTCCCTCCATCAGTGTGTGAATGTGTGTGTGAATGGGTAAATGTGGAAGTAGTGTCAAAGCGCTTTGAGTACCTTGAAGGTAGAAAAGCGCTATACAAGTACAACCCATTTATCATTATTTATTTAACTACTTTTTAAGATCCAATATTGTAGAACAACGCAGGAACGAATGAGTATAACAATAGCAGGGGTTAAAATATGGAACTGTTTAAAGGATGAAGTAAAGCACAGCACCAACATAAACCAGTTTAAAAAGCTTTTTAAATCATTTATCATTAGTAAATATAAGAAAGAAGAGCAAATATTGTTTTAGAAAGACAATAATATATATGTATATAAATACAATTTATGACTTCATAATTATACATATAGGTTATATTAAAATGTATATATTACCACTTTATATGGAATTTAAATTGTGTATATATAATATATATATAAGTGTACAAATGTATATGTTTGATTTAAATGTTAAACTGTGTATATGAGACGTGTGCTACATATATGTTGCTTATATATTGTTTAAAAAAAAAAGTAATATAAGTGAAGCATGTTTTAGATTTTATATATTTTGAACCTTGTTCTTGTTGTGATGGGGTAGGTTTATATAAGCGTTGCTTCAACCTTTTTGGCTCAATCATTGCTCAAATGAGTGTTTTTTTTCTTTTCTTTTTTTGTTGTTGTTCTTTGTTGTATGTGAAGATTGCCGAAATAAATAAATAAACTGTAACTTTTGGCTGTTTAGTTGAATTGCTAAAGAATTTGGTATATACCTTTAGTGTGTAAACTTTGAGCTAGATTGGTTAGAAAACATCAAGCAAACCATCTTTGCTGACTACAGTCATTGCCCATTTGTTTTTATGACGATAACATTTTGAGTATATCTGTCTTCCTTTTATGCCAACATTTTAAGCACCACCAACTTGAGGCGCCGCAAATGTCTTTAAATAACAACAGTGTTTGATAAATAATCTGCACTAACACTAGACATTTTTTTTTCTACAAGCTGTGACATTTAGATTAAGCGGCGTTGTTGTTTTTGGTTTTTTTTCTGCTCCGTCACTGCAGGAAGACAGCTCAGACCTGAAATGTCAACTCCATTTTGCTAAAGAGGAGTCAGCCCTCATGTGCAAGAAGCTGACCAAGCTGGCGAAGGACAGCGAGGCCATGAAGGAGGAACTGGCCAAATTCAGGTCCTTGTATGGCGACGTGGACGCCTCCATCACCGTGGAGGAGGTATTGGATTTTTTGGCTCAAATGTGATATTATATTTGGAATTGTGCATGTTTTTTTTTCGACCATAATCCCATCATTTTAATATGATGAAGTAAAATAATGGTTTATACTGTATCTGTGTTACTATGTACAATACTGGCCTACTGACAAGACACTCAATAATGAGGCCCAAAACGTGAAATTTACCCGTTGAAATGTGTACAAGATGTCAGAGTTAGTTTGTGACGAACCCCAAGATGCACAGATGGAGGCAGGCATTGAGTAAGAAAACATGGTTTTAATTTACACACTAAAACAAAACCAAACAAAGGGTACAAACAAAAAGCGCGCACGAGGCGGATAACAAACTAGGCTATGAACAAACAAAACCGGAAGCAGGGAACAAAAGACAGTAAGCTACACAAAGCTACCAAATATAGCTTACCGCTACGCTGCAATGACACAACACGACAGGAGCGACAATACATGACAATAATCCAGCAGTGACTGGAGGATAAAACAGGTGTAAATAGGATTGGGCTGATTGACACCAGGTGTGGCCAGGTGCCAATCAGCCGCATCACAGGGGAAACAGCGCTCAGGGAAAAAAAATTAGGAAA
>NC_084616.1:74155580-74185580 GCF_033978795.1 Nerophis ophidion | reverse complement strand
AATCTTTTTGAAAAAATTAAAAAAAGAATTTATGGAGCATCATTAGTCATTTTTCCAGATTAAGATTAATTTTAAAATGTTGATGACATGTTTTAAAATGTTCAATTACAATCTGCACTTTGTTAGAATATATAACAAATTGGACCAAGCTATATTTCTAACAAAGACAAATCATTATTTTTTTCTAGATTTTCCAGAACAAAAATTTTAAAAGAAATTCAAAAGTCTTTGAAATAAGATTTAAATTTGATTCTACAGATTTTCTAGATTTGCCAGAATAATTTTTTTGAATTTTAATCATCATAAGTTTGAAGAAATATTTCACAAATATTCTTCTTCGAAAAAAAAGAAGCTAAAATGAAGAATTAATATAAAATGTATTCATTATTATTTACAATAATAAAAAAAAATAATACTTGAACATTGATTAAAATTGTCAGGAAAGGAGAGGAAGGAATTTAAAAGGTAAAAAGGTATATGTGTTTAAAAATCCTAATCATTTATAAGGTTGTATTTTTTTTCTAAAATTGTCTTTCTGAAAGTTAGAAGAAGCAAAGTAAAAAAATAAATTATTTTTTTTAAACAAGTGAAGACCAAGTCTTTAAAATATTTTCTTGGATTTTCAAATTCTATTTGAGTTTTATCTCTCTTAGAATTAAAAATGTCAAACAAAGCGAGACCAGCTTGCTAGTAAATAAATACAATTAAAAAAATAGAGGCAGCTCACTGGTAAGTGCTGCTATTTGAGCTATTTTTAGAACAGGCCAGCGGGCGACTCATCTGGTCCTTGCGGGCGACCTGGTGCCCGCGGGCACCGCGTTGGCGACCCTTGGTTTAAAGTCAAACACAAAATAATAAAAATTCTCCTAATGCTTCTACTCCTTTCAGTCCACCACATCGCAAAGAGCCACTGGGGGTGGAGAACGACTCGCAGGACAACTCGGAACACAGAACATTACCCTTCGGCCTCCAGGGGTTGAAGGACCACGATGCTTTGCTCACCATGAGGGACCAGGCTCGCTTGGTTTCCACGGCGATACAGCTCCTCACCGCCCCGGAGTCCAACTGCCTGCCGTCGTCGCCATCCATCTACCACAAGGCGGCGGAGTCATGTGACCTGGAGAAAGCTCCACCGCACTGCCAGGTGTGTATACTGTAGTTCTCTTGTTAAAGGGACTATATTGTACTATTGTTAACTAATTTAAATAGTCCCACAACTGTTTATTGCCAGCGTGTATGTGGAAATATGCCTAAAAGTGCTTCTCGTAAGCCCTACTGGTGTGTCTCCAAGAAGCACTATAGTATACTTTATTATTATTTTTACCAAAACATTGTAACGCTCCACTTACACAACATAATACAAAACCTTAAAACCAGTGAAGTTGGCACGTTGTGTAAATCATAAATAAAAACAGAAAACAATCATTTGCAAATCCTTTTCAACTTGTACTCAATTGAATGAACAGCAAAGACAATATTTTTAATGTTCCAACTGAGAAATTTGGGTTGTTTTCCTCTTAGTTCCAGACGACACGACGTCCGCAGTTTCCAAAAACAATTTAAAATGCGCATCGTCAGATCACAGAACACTTTTCCACTTTGCATCAGTCCATCTTAGATGAGCTCAGGGCCCAGAGAAGCCGGCGGCGTTTCCGGGTGTTGTTGATAAATGGCTTTGGCTTTGCATAGTAGAGTTTTAACTCGCACTTACAGATGTAGCGACAAACTGTAGTTACTGACTGTGGTTTTCTGAAGTGTTCCTGAGCCCATGTGGGGATATCCTTTACACACGGATGTCGGTTTTTGATGCAGTACCACATGAGGTATCCAAGGTGACGGGCATTCAATGTTACTTGCAGTGATATCTCCAGATTCTCTGAACCTTTTGATGATATTACGGACCTGTAGATGCTGAAATCCCTGAATTCCTTGCAATAGCTCGTTGAAAAATGTTCTTAAACTGTCGGACAATTTGCTCACGCTTTTGTTCACAAAGTGGTGACCCTCGCCCCGTCCTGGTTTGTGAATGACTGAGCATTTCATTGAAGCTGCTTTTATACCCAATCACGGCACCCACCTGTTCTCAATTACCCTGTTCACCTGTGGGATGTTCCAAATAAGTGTTTGATGAGCATTCCTCAACTTTGTCTGTCTTTTTGCCACTTGTGCCAGCTTTTTTGAAACATGTCGCAGGCATCAAATTCCAAATGAGCTAATATTTGCAAAAAAATAACATTTTTCAGTTCCAACGTTAAATATCTTGTCTTTGTAGTCTTTTCAATTGAATATAGGTTGAAAATGATTTACAAATCATTGTATCGTTTTTATTTATGATTTACACAATGTACCAACTTCACTGATTTCGGGGTTTGTAGAGGTCCTATATCACAGAAAGGCACACATTTTAGCAAACCTGGCATTTTAGTATCTAATTAACAGCATCATCATGGTAGGTTAGCCTGTTTGCTAAATAACAACAAACTGATCAAACTCCCACGTCTGTCGCTGACTGACAGAAATTTGGCAAAGTTATAAGTTAAATAGTAAAATAACCATTTTAAAAACTGTTGTTGTTGTTTTACAGAGTGCCTGATTCTTCTCCCAAAAGTAAAGTAAAGCTTTGGTGGAGACGATAGCTTTTTTTTCACACAAGCAGGCCCTCGGCAGACATATAAGGCTTAGTTGGCCACATACGTGGACAGTACATTTTAGCTCTTTGTTCCAAAAACGTGTACACTACTGAATTGGGGTCTTAAGGCCACTTATGTGGACACTTATACTGCCATCTGGTGGTGTCCGAAGAGTATAACATCCATCCATTTTCTACCGCTTATTCCCTTTGGGGTTGCGGGGGGCGCTGGCGCCTATCTCAGCTACAATCGGGCAGAAGGCGGGGTACACCCTGGACAAGTCGCCACCTCATCGCAGGGCCAACACAGATAGACAGACAACATTCACACTCACATTCACACACTAGGGACCATTTAGTGTTGCCAATCAACCTATCCCCAGGTGCATGTTTTTGGAAGTGGGAGGAAGCCGGAGTACCCGGAGGGAACCCACGCGGTCACGGGGAGAACATGCAAACTCCACACAGAAAGATCCCGAGCCTGGATTTGAACCCAGGACTGCAGGAACTTCGTATTGTGAGGCAGACGCACTAACCCCTCTGCCACCGTGAAGCCCAAGAGTATAACATTCAATGGAATTTGGAGAAAAAAAGTGTAAAAATTAGAGTTAGCATGAAGTACACGTTTGTGTACTCATGGACTAAGTACATCAAAAGATGATTCTTAGTTTTTATTCTAATTATGGTCCAGTAGATCCAGCAGAAAATATTCATTATAAACAAAGAGAGGTAGCTGATACAGAAGGTGTCAGGTAGTAGACAGATGTCATCTATTAGTGTATGGCGAGTGATCATACAGCTGGATGGCGTGCGGAATGAAGGAGTTCTTGGATGGAAAATGAGATCATTTGCATAATTATTCGTGTCATTTTCTTAATGTGACCTCAACAGATCTCGGAGCTTTCTGACTTGGCGGACCGCCCCCTGGTGGGAGCTCTGACCAGCAGGCTCCAGGCTCTCCACAGCCAGCTCCAGGTCTTTGTGGAGCGGGTGGACAGCTTGGGTAAATCCTCACTCGCCGTGGGCGAAGGCCCGCTTCCCCCGACCTCACCCGTCCAGCTCTCACCTTCTGCAGCCGAGAAGGTAAAAGACGCTCAGCGTACCTCCTCGTCATTCCTTTTCATTTTCTCGATACTGTTTATGCTTTTGTTTTTTGTTTTTTTGTTTTTTAATGCATTCTTCAGTTCTTGTGCACTTTGTTGTTCACACTATCTTCAAATCCCTTTTTACATAGGAATGGATTTACAATGCATACTCAAATCTGACTCGACATAAAAATGATGCATTCTTTTCGGATTTAACCATATTAAAAAAAAACTAAACATTATAAAAAAAAGTCAGATTTGAGCTGTCAGTGTAAGCCTCTTTCTGTGGCATGCTGTTCAATCACGACCTAACCCGGTTTGTTTGTTTTTTCGCTTGCTGTAGGCCTCAAATGGAGATTGTTTCTCACATGACATTGAAACATATTAACTGTATTGGAATTTTGCAGAAATTGTTGTTCACAGATATTATTATAGATCAAGCCTGGGCGATTATTTTGACTTGGGGGGCCACATTTAGAGAAAAAAATGTGTCTATTTTTAGGAAAATTAATACAAAACCTCACAATAATGTCTGATTGAATGCTAAAAAGGTTATGACAGACCGCCTTGATAAAACGTAATGGAATTTTCATTTTTTCTATGAACGATAAAACACTGAATATTGACAAAATATGAAAGTTACATCCCATTTTGATCGACATATTTTACAATCAAGTGAAATGCAACAAAAATGCAACAAAGGGTACAAAATAAACCCACCTACAATCTGATACATCTGATATTTGCTGATTTTCTCCCAGGGATCAATAATCTATTCTATTCTATACATCACTAAGCTTTAGAACTTTGTTGTGAAAATCTTCTTCGACGTTTGTGGAAACACTTCCCACCCACACTGCTTGGTGCCTCGTCTGAGCTGCTGTGACTTAGATTACCATAGTAACTAATTATATAACCATAGTAACTGGTATATCATCCATTAGTGCAGATTCCAACCATTGAAATACTTTGCATAGTTGAAGACTTACGGTCATTAGAAAACATGACTGCACATCATAATGGCAGCTACACTTAACATCTTAAAGGGGAACATTATCAGCAGACCTATGCAAGCGTCAATATATACCTTGATGTTGCAGAAAAAAGACCATGTATTTTTTTAACCGATTTCAGAACTCTAAATGGGTGAATTTTGGCAAATTAAACGCCTTTCTGTTTATCGGTCTTTTAGCAATGACGTCAGAACGTGACGTCACCGAGGTAACACACCCACCATATTCATTTTCACATTACAAACACCGGGTCTCAGCTTTGTTATTTTCCGTTTTTTGGACTATTTTTTGGAACCTTGGAGACATCATGCCTCGTCGGTGTGTTGTCGGAGGGTGTAACAACACTAACAGGGAGGGATTCAAGTTGCACCACTGGCAAGAAATCTGCCGCCAGACCCCCATTGAATGTGCCGGAGTGTCTGCACATTTGACCGGCGATGCTAAAACAGACATGGCACAGAGATGTATGGATAACCTGCAGATGCATTTGCAACGATACGAAATCACAAAGTTGAGTTTTGTTGATGTTGTTGACTTATGTGCTAATCAGGCATTTTTGGTCACGGCATGACTGCCAGGTAATCGATGCTAACATGCTACGCTAATCGATGCTAACATGCTATTTACACTATCTGTATGTACATTTGAAACTAGATACCCACATTTAATACGAAACAAACACTTACCAATCGACGGATTTAAGTTGCTCCAGTGTCACAAGATGCGAAAGTCCTGATCGTTCGGTCCGCACATTTTACCGGCGATGCTAATAAGGCAGCCATGCTATGGGCCACTTCATTAGGTACACCCACGCTATGGCCGAATAGCGTCAATAGCTATTCGCTCAATAGCTTCAATTTCTTCTTCAATTTCGTTTTGGCTATCTGCCTCCATACTCCGACCATCTGTTTCAATACATGCGTAATCTGTTGAATCGCTTAAGCCGCTGAAATCCGAGTCTGAATCCGAGCTAATGTCGCTATATCTTGCTGTGGTAACCGCCATGTTGTTTGTATTGGCAGCACTGTGTGACGTCACAGGGAAATGGATAGTGGTTTCGAAGATAGCGAAAATAAGGCACTTTAAAGCTTTATTTAGGGATATTCCGGGACCGGTAAAATTTTGAAATTAAAAAAAAAAATTACAACAAGCCACAGGGAACTGTTTTTTATTGTTTTTAACCCTTCTGAAATTGTGATAATGTTCCCCTTTAAAGATCTAAAAAAATGATTTGGGAATGTCAGGCAGGCCAGATTGAAAAGCTCAACGGTCCGCAAATGGGCCCCAGGCCTTAATTTGCCCACGTCTGTTATAGATGCTCCTCAAAATACACAGAATGATATGTACAGTATACAGCAGGGGTCGGCAACATAAAATGTTGAAAGAGCCATATTGGACCAAAAATACAAAAACAAATCCGTCTGGAGCCGCAAAAAATTAAAAGCCATATTACATACAGATAGTGTGTCATTAAACATAAATTGAATTATGAAGACTTAAAGGAAACTAAATGAGCTCAAAATGTAGCTACAAATGAGGCATAATGATGGAATATGTACATATAGCTAGCCTAAATAGCATGTTAGCATCGATTAGCTTGCAGTCATGCAGGGACCAAATGTGTCTGATTAGCACTCCACACAAGTTCAGTTCAGTTTATTTTCAGTCTAACAAAAACATATTCAAACATGGATCACGATTCAAAAATGAATAACATGACTGAAACAGGCAGAAGCAAAAAAGCTTATATGCCCAACATAACATTTTTTACATTCAATTAAGTTTCCTTTTCTAACAATTTTGTAATTCAAAAAGAAATATAGTCATTCAGCATTTACATTTAAGTTGCCCTTTAACGAATAATACAAAAATATGTACTTACACACATGCAATTTTTTGTAAATAGATAAACATGCATACCTTCTAAATACAAAATTTAACCAAACAAACATAAATTTCTAGTTCACATAACTTTTTAAAATACATTGTGACATGTTCTTTTTGAAATTAAATACTGAGTCACTCATTTTTATTTCTTTACCAACAGAATCCCACAAATTAACACCGAGAACAGATAAACATCTACGTTTAACAACTAATCTTGCTTTTGGTAAAATAAACTTAGATTCATCTCTTAGATTGTATTTGCTAGTCTGTAGAGAGAAGTATTTTTGAATTCCTTCTGGAAGAGTATTTATTTTTGCTTTGAACATTATCTGTGTTATTTTATAATAAACAATCTCTTGAAATTTCACAAGTTTTGTTTTAACAAATAATGGATGGGTGTGGTCATAATATCCTGCTTTGTTTATTAGCCGTACAGCTTTTTTTTTGCACCAAAACAATATCATTGATTATGGTTTTAAAAGTGGTTCCCCAGAGTTCTACACAGTCAAACGTCAAAAACATCAACAAAACTCACCTTTGTGCATTCATGCACAACGTTATAAGTTTGGTCGACAAAATGAGACAGAAAAAGAAGTGGCATAAAACACGTCTTAGAAAGTCGGAGAAAATTGTACATGTAAACAAACTGCGGTGAGTTCAAGGACCGCCAAAATTAGTAGGACAAAACGGCGCTCGCCAAATTCTCGAATCAGTGAAGCATGTTTAATATAAACAGTGTGCTTTATAGCAATTAGGGAGGTTTGTGTCATGTTTGTCCTCCTACAGCAGGGGTAGGGAACCTATGGCTCTAGAGCAGGGGTGCCCACACTTTTTCTGCAGACGAGCTACTTTTCAATTGACCAACTCGAGGGGATCTACCTCATTTATATATATCATTTATATTTATTTATTTATGAAAGAGACATTTTTTTAAACAAGTTAAATGTGTTTAATGATAATACAAGCATGTGTAACACATATAGATGTCTTTCTTTCACGAAGACAAGAATATAAGTTGGTGTATTACCTGATTCTGATGACTTGCATTGATTGGAATCAGACAGTAATGATGATAACGCCCACATTTTCAAATGGAGGAGAAAAAAAGTTGTCCTTTCTGTACAAAACCACATGAAAGTGGTTGGTTTTTGGCATCTAATTCATCCAGCTTCCATACACTTTACAAGAAAAACATTGGCGGCAAATTCCGTAGCTTGCTTGATTGACATTCACGGCACCCGAGGGTCTTGTGAGATGACGCTGGCTGCTGCCAGTTCATTATTATGAAAAAATGACAGAGAGGAAGGCGAGAAACACTTTTTATTTCAACAGACTTTCGAGCCGTCCCTTCCGTCAAAACTCTAAAGGCCGACTGCACATTTCCTATCTTCACAATAAAAGCCCTGCTTCATGCTGCCTGCGCTAACAAAATAAGAGTCTCGGAAAGCTGGCGTGCACAAGTGATGTGCACGCCAGCTTTCTGAGGGATCGCTTGTGCACGCCAGTTTTCCGAGACTCTGTATTTAGTTAGCGCAGGCAGCATGAAGCAGGGCTTTTATTGTGAAGATAGGAAATGTGCAGTCGGCCTTTAGAGTTTTGACGGAAGGTACGGCGCGAGAGTCTGTTGAAATAAAAAGTGTTTCTCGCCTTCCTCTCGGTCATATTTTCATAATAATGATCTTGCAGCAGCCAGCGTCATCTCACAAGACCCTCCGGTACCGTGAATGTCATTTAAGTGACGTCTTGGTGAAGATTGATGATCACTCATTTTTAGGTCTATTTTTTTTTAAAAGCCTGGCTGGAGATCGACTGACACACCCCCCGCGGTCGACTGGTAGCTCGCGATCAACGTAATGGGCACCCCTGCTCTAGAGCCAGATGTGGCTCTTTTGATGACTGCATCTGGCTCAGATAAATCTTAGCTGACATTGCTTAACACGATAAGTAATTAATAATTCTGCTGGTAATCACTGTGTTAAAAATAATGTTAAAATTATAAAACATTCTCATGCATTTTAATCCAACCATTCATTTTCTATCGCACCTGTTCAAGAAGTTGCATTAATGGTAAGAAGTATTATATTTATTATTGGTTAGCTTTAGAATAACAATGTTATTAAAAAGAATAAGAAGTGAAGTATATAGCGCTTTTTCTCTAGTGACTCAAAGCGCTTTACATAGTGAAACCCAATATCTAATTTTTACATTTAAACCAGTGTGGGTGGCACTGGGAGCAGGTGGGTAAAGTGTCTTGCCCATAGACACAATGGCAGGGACTAGAATGGCGGAAGTGGGGATCGAACCTGCAACCCCCAAGTTACTGGAACAGCCATTCTACCAACCGAACTATACTGTCGTGGGGCGGTATAGCTCGGTTGGTAGAGCAGCCGTGCCAGCAACTTGAGGGTTGCAGGTTCGATTCCCGCTTCCGCCATCCTAGTCACTGCCGTTGTGTCTTTGGGCAAGACACTTTACCCACCTGCTCCCAGTGCCGCCCACACTGGTTTAAATGTAACTTAGATATTGGGTTTCACTATGTAAAGCGCTTTGAGTCACTAGAGAAAAGCGCTATATAAATATAATTCACTTCACTTCACTGCCCCAACTCATTACACCCTAAAAATGTTGGTCTTACTTAAAAATGCACGCATTTAGTTGTGTTCAGTGTTAAAAAATATGATATGGCTCTCACGGAAATACATTTTGAAATATTTGGCTCTCTCAGTCAAAAAGGTTCCCGACCCCTGTCCTACAGAAACCATATTAAAAAAAATATATATGTTTTTTTCCCCTCCATCCATCCATCCATTTCCTACCGCTTATTCCCTTTCGGAGTCGCGGGGGGCGCTGGCGCCTATCTCAGCTACAGTCGGGCGGAAGGCGGTGTACACCCTGGACAAGTCGCCACCTCATCGCAGGGCCAACACAGATAGACAGACAACATTCACACTCACATTCACACACTAGGGACCATTTAGTGTTTTTCCCCTCATCATTTCCAATTTTTTTATATATTTTTGAAAAAGCTCCAGAGAGCCACTAGGGCGGCGCTAAAGAGCCATCCATCCATCCATCCATCATCTTCCGCTTATCCGAGGTCGGGTCGCGGGGGCAGCAGCCTAAGCAGGGAAGCCCAGACTTCCCTGTCTCTAGCCACTTCGTCTAGCTCTTCCCGGGGGATCCCGAGGCGTTCCCAGGCCAGCCGGGAGACATAGTCTTTCCAACGTGTCCTGGGTCTTCCCCGTGGCCTCCTACCAGCTGGACGTGCCCTAAACACATCCCTAGGGAGGCGTTCGGGTGGCATCCTGACCAGATGCCCGAACCACCTCATCTGGCTCCTCTCGATGTGGAGGAGCAGCGGCTTTACGTTGAGCTCCTCCCGGATGGCAGAGCTTCTCACCCTATCTCTAAGGGAGAGCCCCGCCACCCGGCGGAGGAAACTCATTTCGGCCGCTTGTACCCGTGATCTTATCCTTTCGGTCATGACCCAAAGCTCATGACCATAGGTGAGGATGGGAACGTAGATCGACCGGTAAATTGAGAGCTTTGCCTTCCGGCTCAGCTCCTTCTTCACCACAACGGATCGATACAACGTCCGCATTACTGAAGACGCCGCACCGATCCGCCTGTCGATCTCACGATCCACTCTTCCCCCACTCGTGAACAAGACTCCTAGGTACTTGAACTCCTCCACTTGGGGCAGGGTCTCCTCCCCAACCCGGAGATGGCACTCCACCCTTTTCCGGGCGAGAACCATGGACTCGGACTTGGAGGTGCTGATTCTCATTCCGGTCGCTTCACACTCGGCTGCGAACCGATCCAGTGAGAGCTGAAGATCCCGGCCAGATGAAGCCATCAGGACTACATCATCTGCAAAAAGCAGAGACCTAATCCCGTGGCCACCAAACCGGAACCCCTCAACGCCTTGACTGCGCCTAGAAATTCTGTCCATAAAAGTTATGAACAGAATCGGTGACAAAGGACAGCCTTGGCGGAGTCCAACCTTCACTGGAAACGTGTCCGACTTACTGCCAGCAATGCGGACCAAGCTCTGACACTGATCATACAGGGAGCGGACTGCCACAATAAGACATTCCGATACCCCATACTCTCTGAGCACTCCCCACAGGACTTCCCGAGGGACACGGTCGAATGCCTTCTCCAAGTCCACAAAGCACATGTAGACTGGTTGGGCAAACTCCCATGCACCCTCAAGAACCCTGCCGAGAGTATAGAGCTGGTCCACAGTTCCACGACCAGGACGAAAACCACACTGTTCCTCCTGAATCCGAGGTTCGACTATCCGGCGAAGCCTCCTCTCCAGTACACCTGAATAAACCTTACCGGGAAGGCTGAGGAGTGTGATCCCACGATAGTTGGAACACACCCTCCGGTCCCCCTTCTTAAAGAGAGGGACCACCACCCCGGTCTGCCAATCCAGAGGTACCGCCCCCGATGTCCACGCGATGCTGCAGAGTCTTGTCAACCAAGACAGCCCCACAGCATCCAGAGCCTTAAGGAACTCCGGGCGGATCTCATCCACCCCCGGGGCCTTGCCGCCGAGGAGCTTTTTAACTACCTCAGCGACCTCAGCCCCAGAAATAGGAGAGTCCACTACAGATTCCCCAGGCACCGCTTCCTCAAAGAAAGACGTGTTGGTGGGATTGAGGAGGTCTTCGAAGTATTCCCTCCACCGATCCACAACATCCGCAGTCGAAGTCAGCAGAACACCATCCGCACCATACACGGTGTTGATAGTGCACTGCTTCCCCTTCCTGAGGCGCCGTATGGTGGTCCAGAATCGCTTCGAAGCCGTCCGGAAGTCGTTTTCCATGGCTTCCCCGAACTCTTCCCATGTCCGAGTTTTTGCCTCCGCGACCGCTAAAGCTGCACACCGCTTGGCCCGTCGGTACCCGTCCACTGCCTCCGGAGTCCTATGAGCCAAAAGAACCCGATAGGACTCCTTCTTCAGCTTGACGGCATCCCTCACTGCTGGTGTCCACCAACGGGTTCTGGGATTACCGCCACGACAGGCACCAACAACCTTGCGGCCACAGCTCCAATCAGCCGCCTCGACAATAGAGGTTCGGAACATGGTCCACTCGGACTCAATGTCCCGCACCTCCCTCGTGACATGTTCAAAGTTCTCCCGGAGGTGTGAATTGAAACTCTCTCTGACAGGAGACTCTGCCAGACGTTCCCAGCAGACCCTCACAATGCGCTTGGGCCTGCCAGGTCTGTCCGGCATCCTCCCCCACCATCGCAGCCAACTCACCACCAGGTGGTGATCGGTAGAAAGCTCCGCCCCTCTCTTCACCCGAGTGTCCAAAACATAAGGCCGCAAATCCGATGACACAACTACAAAGTCGATCATGGAACTGCGGCCTAGGGTGTCCTGGTGCCAAGTGCACATATGGACACCCTTATGTTTGAACATGGTGTTTGTTATCGACAAACTGTGACGAGCACAAAAGTCCAATAACAAAACACCACTCGGGTTTAGATCCGGGCGACCATTCTTCCCAATCACGCCTCTCCAGGTTTCACTGTCGTTGCCAACATGAGCGTTGAAGTCTCCCAGTAGGACAAGGGAATCACCCGGAGGAGCACTTTCCAGTACTCCCTCGAGTGTACCCAAAAAGGGTGGGTATTCTGAACTGCTGTTTGGTGCGTAAGCACAAACAACAGTCAGGACCCTTCCCCCCACCCGAAGGCGAAGGGAAGCTACCCTCTCGTCCACTGGGTTGAACTCAAACGTACAGGCTTTGAGCCGGGGGGAAACCAGAATTTCCACCCCAGCCCGTCGCCTCTCACTGCCGGCAACGCCAGAGTGGAAGAGGGTCCAGTCCCTCTCGAGAGAACTGGTTCCAGAGCCCTTGCTGTGCGTCGAGGTGAGTCCGACTATATCCAGCCGGAACTTCTCTACCTCGCGCACTAGCTCAGGCTCCTTCCCCCCCAGTGAGGTGACGTTCCACGTCCCAAGAGCTAGCTTCTGTAGCCGAGGATCGGACCGCCAAGTGCCCTGCCTTCGGCTGCCGCCCAGCTCACAATGCACCCGACCTCTATGGCCCCTCCTATGAGTGGTGAGCCCATTGGAGGGATGACCCACGTTGCCTCTTCGGGCTGTGCCCGGCCGGGCCCCATGGGAACAGGCCCGACCACCAGGCGCTCGCCATCGTGCCCCAACTCCGGGCCTGGCTCCAGAGCGGGGCCCCGGTGACCCACGTCCGGGCGAGGGAAATCTGGGTTCATTTCGTTGTAATTCCATAGAAGTCTTTGAGCTGTTCTTTGTCTGATCACTCACCTAGGACCTGTTTGTCTTGGGAGACCCTACCAGGGGCATGAAAACCCCCAGACAACATAGCTCCTAGGATCATTGGGACACGCTAAAGAGCCGCGGGTTGCCAACCCCTGGTTTTTACAGATGTACTATAAAATATAAAATACATGACAAAAAACACCCTTAAATAACATGCATATATGTAAAAAAAAATGATGTTATTCTTGAAACAATAAAGTCTAAAACATATCTAAAAATACCTAAATAATACCTCCAGCATATGTTGACATGAATATATAATTATATATGATTTTTTTGTCAGAGCTTGGTCCTCATTGCCGGCAGTAAGTCGGACATGTTTCCAGTGAGGGTTGGACTCCGCCAAGGCTGCCCTTTGTCACCGATTCTGTTCATAACTTTTATGGACAGAATTTCTAGGCGCAGTCAAGGCGTTGAGGGGTTCCGGTTTGGTGACCGCAGGATTAGGTCTCTGCTTTTTGCAGATGATGTGGTCCTGATGGCTTCATCTGGCCGGGATCTTCAGCTCTCACTGGATCGGTTCGCAGCCGAGTGTGAAGCGACCGGAATGAGAATCAGCACCTCCAAGTCCGAGTCCATGGTTCTCGCCCGGAAAAGGGTGGAGTGCCATCTCCGGGTATGGAAGGAGACCCTGCCCCAAGTGGAGGAGTTCAAGTACCTAGGAGTCTTGTTCACGAGTGAGGGAAGAGTGGATCGTGAGATCGACAGGCGGATCGGTGCGGCGTCTTCAGTAATGCGGACGTTGTATCAAACCTTTGTGGTGAAGAAGGAGCTGAGCCGGAAGGCAAAGCTCTCAATTTACCGGTCGATCTACGTTCCCATCCTCACCTATGGTCATGAGCTTTGGGTTATGACTAAAAGGACAAGATCACGGGTACAAGCGGCCGAAATGAGTTGTGGCTCTCCCTTAGAGATAGGGTGAGAAGCTCTGCCATCCGGGAGGAACTCAAAGTAAAGCCGCTGCTCCTCCACATGGAGAGGAGCCAGATGAGGTGGTTCGGGAATCCGGTCAGGATGCCACCCGAATGCCTCCCTAGGGAGGTGTTTCGGGCACGTCCGACCGGTAGGAGGCCACGGGGAAGACCCAGGACACGTTGGGAAGACTATGTCTCCCGGCTGGCCTGGGAACGCCTCGGGATCCCCCGGGAAGAGCTAGACGAAGTGGCTTGGGAGAGGGAAGTCTGGGCTTCCCTGCTTAGGCTGCTGCCCCCGCGACCTGACCTTGGATAAGCAGAAAAAGATGGATGGATCGATTATTTTTTAAATATATATTTTTACAATTTTAGCTATTTTTATAATTGGAAAAAAACAGTGTTTTTTTTTACCTTGCTTGTAAATAACACGATTAAAAAATATTCTAAAAAATATTATTTTAGTTTTTTTTCCTGATAGAAAAAAACACTTCATTAGGTTGTTTTTAGTTGAAGTGACTTTTTTCACTGCGATGAGGTGGAGACTTATCCAAGGTGTACCCCGCCTTCCCCCCGATTGTAGCTGAGATAGGCACCAGCGCCCCCCCGCCACCCCAAAGGGGACAAGCGGTAGAAGATGGATGGATGACTTTATTCACACAAGCAGCACGGTGTTACAGGGGTTAGTCCATGTGTCTCCCAATACAAAGTTCCTGAGTAGTCTGGGTTCAATCCCGGGCCCGGGATCTTTCTGTGTGGAGTTTGCATGTTCTCCCCGTGACTGCGTGGGTTCCCTCCGGGTACTCCGGCTTCCTCCCACCTCCAAAGACATGCACCTGGGGATAGGTTGATTGGCAACACTAAAAATGGTCCCTAGTGTGTGAATGTGAGTGTGAATGTTGTCTGTCTATCTGTGTTGGCCCTGCGATGAGGTGGCGACTTGTCCAGGGTGTACCCCGCCTTCCGCGACCCCAAACGGGACAAGCGGTAGAAAATGGATGGACTTCATTCACACGTTTTGACCCTCAAACTTGCAAAAAGTACCTCTAAGACCGTATTTCCCAGTGGTTAATACACCATGTCTATAATTCCTCAAGCTGGACTGAGCAATGAATCGTTCTTATTAGCCCTAGAATGACTTTGGAGACCTACAAAAAGTTTACAGTTTGCATTAAATGTTCCTAAACAAACAACATTAAGGCGTATTTATGTTGCCGTTTCTTGGAGATAATATCATTACGTTGTTTTTATTGGGGCTTTTTAGTGCAACGTCGTGCAGTTAAGTAACTAATTGAGGCTTATTGTCGACTCCATTAGAGGCCATTTCTGAGTCCAAACCCCTCCGCCTTTCTTTCTCTCTGCAACTACAGTGGGGCAAAAAAGTATTTAGTCAGCCACCGATTGTGCAAGTTCTCCCACTTAAAATGATGACAGAGGTCTGTAATTTTCATCATAGGTACACTTCAACTGTGAGAGACAGAATGTGGGAAAAACAATTGTAGGAATTTTAAAGAATTTATTTGTAAATTATGGTGGAAAAAAGTATTTGGTCACTTCAAAGAAGGAAGATCTCTGGCTCTCACAGACCTGAAACTTCTTCTTTAAGAAGCTCTTCTGTCCTCCACTCGTTACCTGTATTAATGACACTTGTTTGAACTCGTTAATTGTATAAAAGACACCTGTCCACAGCCTCAAACAGTCAGACTCCAAACTCCACTATGGCCAAGACCAAAGAGCTGTGGAAGGACACCAGGAAAATATTCTGCACTAGACGGGGAAGAGTGAATCTCCAATAGGCAAGCAGCTTGGTGTGAAAAAAATCAACTGTAGGAGCAATTATGAGAAAATGGGAGACATACAAGACCACTGATAATCTCCCTCGATCTGGGGCTCCACGCAAGATCTCATCCCGTGGGGTCAAAATGATCATGAGAACGGTGAGCAAAAATCCCACGGGGGGACCTGGTGAATGACCTGCAGAGAGCTGGGACCGAAGTAACAAAGGTTACCATCAGTAACACACTACGCCGACAGGGAATCAAATCCTGCAGTGCCAGACGTGTCCCCCTGCTTAAGCCAGTGCATGTCCAGGCCCGTCTGAAGTTTGCCAGAGAGCACATGGGAGAATGTCATGTGGTCGGATGAAACCAAAATAGATCTTTTTGGTATTAACTCGTCGTGTTTGGAGGAAGAAGAATACTGAGTTGCGTCCCAAGAACACCATACCTACTGTGAAGCATGGGGGTGGGAACATCATGCTTTGTGGCTGTTTTTCTGCTAAGGGGACAGGACGATTGATCCGTGTTAAGGAAAGAATGAATGGGGCCATGTATCGTGAGATTTTGAGCCAAAACCTCCTTCCATCAGTGAGAGCTTTGAATGGTTGACCAAATACTTATTTTCCACCATAATTTACAAATAAATTCTTTAAAATTCCTACAATGTGAATTCCTGGATTTTTTTTTGGCACATTCTGTCTCTCACAGTTGAAGTGTACCTATGATGAAAATTACAGACCTCTGTCATCATTTTAAGTGGGAGAACTTGCACAATCGGTGGCTGACTAAATACTTTTTCGCCCTACTGTGTATGCACTTCTTCCTTCATCCTCTGCTTGCCTGCTTTGTAAACTCCCCTCTCTCTTTCTTTCTCTTGCACTTGTCACACCTCCTCATGTCCATCCTTCACTCATGGCTTCTCCTCCTTCACCTTTGCACCGTCCTCTCCTCCCAACTGACCTTTCATCCTTCCCCTCCTTTCTCTCTGCCTTCCCTCCTTCACTCAGCCGTTCATCCTTCCCTCCATTTTGCTCTTCCTCCTCTTCTCCACTCTCTCCTTCTCCTCCCTGACCAAGCTCTTTTTCCTCTACATCCTCTTTTTTGTCTTGTGACACCCGCCATTAATGATTTTTCTCCACACGTCTGTCAAATTGTTGTTTGTCGTTTTTCTTTTCCCATATCCTCCCCTCCCCCGTTATAATTTCTTCTTCTTTTGTATGTATGTCATTTCTTTCTCCATTGACTCGCCCATGCATGAATGCAGCAGCAACCTGATTGTAGGGACCAGCTGGAGGTCCAAGGTGAAACGGACCCCAGAGACCAGACAGGAGACAAGCAGACAGAAGTAATGGATGCACCGGTAAGGCACACAATCACACTTTATTACACTTATTCTCATACTTGCCAACCTTGAGACCTCCGATTTCGGGAGGTGGGGGGTCGGGGGTGGGGCTGGGGGCGTGGTTAAGAGGAGAGGAGTATATGTACAGCTAGAAAAGTGCTGATTGGATTTTAACCTATTTAAAACATGACATCAAAAGTACATATTTATTGTGAGAAATCATTAAGATGATCACAAAGATAAATATTAATTATCAATAATAACATAAAGTTATAGGTAAATAGAGCAAATTGGCTATTTTCTGGCAATTTATTTAAGTGTGTATCAAACTGGTAGCCCTTCGCGTAAATCAGTACCCAAGAAGTAGCCCTTGGTTTCAAAAAGGTTGCCGTAGATGCTACTGTCACATATGCATGTGCAGTAGATTGCAGTATTGTCCTGTTTAAGAGTGTCACAACATTGTTGTTTACGGCAGACAAACTGCTTTACAGTAGACGAAAAGGTGACTGCTGTTGTTGTGTGTGACGTTATTGAAACTGCCTAACAATTAGATTAGATTAGATTAGATTAGGTTAGATAGTACTTTATTTATGGGACGGCGTGGCGCAGTGGGAGAGTGGCCGTGCGCAACCCGAGGGTCACTGGTTCAAATCCCACCTAGTACCAACCTCGTCACGTCCGTTGTGTCCTGAGCAAGACACTTCACCCTTGCTCCTGATGGGTGCTGGTTGGCGCCTTGCATGGCAGCTCCCTCCATCAGTGTGTGAATGGGTAAATGTGGAAGTAGTGTCAAAGCGCTTTGAGTACCTTGAAGGTAGAAAAGCACTATACAAGTACAACCCATTTATCATTTTATTTATTTAACCCTTGCGTATGCAGTTGAAAGGGGTAAAGACCTTGATGCTTGTCTTTTTGGAGACATACAACTACAAAATGGACCTGTTTTTCCTACAATATTGCTTATAAAAATCATACCATTTTGGACCATATTCATATACAACCCATTTATTTATTCCTTCAGGAGAGTTCCTTCAGGAAAATCTAAATTTTCAGCACAATCCCATTCAAGATCAGACAAACATTACAGGGAGACAGAACAGGATCGCTGACGGGTCTGCCGACTTCCAGCGCCCCATGACATCAAAAGTATATATTTATTGTGAGAAATCATTAAGATGATCACAAAGATAAATATTAATTATCAATAATAACATAAAGTTATAGGTAAATAGAGCAAATTGGCTATTTTCTGGCAATTTATTTAAGTGTGTATCAAACTGGTAGCCCTTCGCGTAAATCAGTACCCAAGAAGTAGCCCTTGGTTTCAAAAAGGTTGCCGTAGATGCTACTGTCACATATGCATGTGCAGTAGATTGCAGTATTGTCCTGTTTAAGAGTGTCACAACATTGCTGTTTACGGCAGACAAACAGCTCAACGGTAGACGAAAAGGTGACTGCTGTTGTTGTGTGTGACGTTATTGAAACTGCCTAACAATTAGATTAGATTAGATTAGATTTTACTTTATTTATGGGACGGCGTGGCGCAGTGGGAGAGTGGCCGTGCGCAACCCGAGGGTCACTGGTTCAAATCCCACCTAGTACCAACCTCGTCACGTCCGTTGTGTCCTGAGCAAGACACTTCACCCTTGCTTCTGATGGGTGCTGGTTGGCGCCTTGCATGGCAGCTCCCTCCATCAGTGTGTGAATGTGTGTGTGAATGGGTAAATGTGGAAGTAGTGTCAAAGCGCTTTGAGTACCTTGAAGGTAGAAAAACGCTATACAAGTACAACCCATTTATTTATTCCTTCAGGAGAGTTCCTTCAGGAAAATCTAAATTTTCAGCACAATCCCATTCAAGATCAGACAAACATTACAGGGAGACAGAACAGGATCGCTGACGGGTCTGCCGACTTCCAGCGCCCCCATGATATCAAAAGTATATATTTATTGTGAGAAATCATTAAGATGATCACAAAGATAAATATTAATTATTAATAATAACAAAGTTATAGGTAAATTGAGCAAATTGGCTATTTCTGGCAATTGATTTAAGTGTGTATCAAACCGGTAGCCCTTCGCGTAAATCAGTACCCAAGAAGTAGCCCTTGGTTTCAAAAAGGTTGCCGTAGATGCTACTGTCACATATGCATGTGCAGTAGATTGCAGTATTGTCCTGTTTAAGAGTGTCACAACATTGCTGTTTACGGCAGACAAACTGCTCAACGGTAGACGAAAAGGTGACTGCTGTTGTTGTGTGTGACGTTATTGAAACTGCCTAACAATTAGATTAGATTAGATTAGATAGTACTTTATTTATTCCTTCAGGAGAGTTCCTTCAGGAAAATCTAAATTTTCAGCACAATCCCATTCAAGATCAGACAATTATTACAGGGGGGACAGAACAGGATCGCCTGACGGGTCTGCCGACTTCCAGCGCCCCATGACATCAAAAGTATATATTTATTGTGAGAAATCATTAAGATGATCACAAAGATAAATATTAATTATTAATAATAACATAAAGTTATAGGTAAATTGAGCAAATTGGCTATTTTCTGGCAATTTATTTAAAGTGTGTATCAAACTGGTAGCCCTTCGCGTGAATCAGTACCCAAGAAGTAGCCCTTGGTTTCAAAAAGGTTGCCGTAGATGCTACTGTCACATATGCATGTGCAGTAGATTGCAGTATTGTCCTGTTTAAGAGTGTCACAACATTGCTGTTTACGGCAGACAAACTGCTTTACGGTTGACCAAAACGTGACTGCTGTTGTTGTGTGTGACGTTATTGAAACTGCCTAACAATTAGATTAGATTAGATTAGATAGTACTTTATTTATTCCTTCAGGAGAGTTCCTTCAGGAAAATCAAAATTTTCAGCACAATCCCATTCAAGATCAGACAAACATTACAGGGAGACAGAACAGGATCGCTGACGGGTCTGCCGACTTCCAGCGCCCCATGACATCAAAAGTATATATTTATTGTGAGAAATCATTAAGATGATCACAAAGATAAATATTAATTATTAATAATAACCTAAAGTTATAGGTAAATTGAGCAAATTGGCTATTTTCTGGCAATTTATTTGTGTGTATCAAACTGATAGCCCTTTGCGTAAATTAGTACCCAAGAAGTAGCCCTTGGTTTCAAAAAGGTTGCCGTAGATGCTACTGTCACATATGCATGTGCAGTAGATTGCAGTATTGTCCTGTTTAAGAGTGTCACAACATTGCTGTTTACGGCAGACAAACTGCTTTACGGTAGACGAAAAGGTGACTGCTGTTGTTGTGTGTGACGTTATTGAAACTGCCTAACAATTAGATTAGATTAGATTAGATAGTACTTTATTTATTCCTTCAAGAGAGTTCCTTCAGGAGAATCAACATTTTCAGCACAATCCCATTCAAGATCAGACAAACATTACAGGGAGACAGAACAGGATCGCTGACGGGTCTGCCGACCTCCAGCGCCCCATGACATCAAAAGTATATATTTATTGTGAGAAATCATTAAGATGATCACAAAGATAAATATTAATTATTAATAATAACATAAAGTTATAGGTAAATTGAGCAAATTGGCTATTTTCTGGCAATTTATTTAAGTGTGTATCAAACCGGTAGCCCTTCGCGTAAATCAGTACCCAAGAAGTAGCCCTTGGTTTCAAAAAGGTTGCCGTAGATGCTACTGTCACATATGCATGTGCAGTAGATTGCAGTATTGTCCTGTTTAAGAGTGTCACAACATTGCTGTTTACGGCAGACAAACTGCTTTACGGTAGACGAAAAGGTGACTGCTGTTGTTGTGTGTGACGTTATTGAAACCGCCTAACAATTAGATTAGATTAGATTAGATAGTACTTTATTTATTCCTTCAGGAGAGTTCCTTTCAGCACAATCCCATTCAAGATCAGACAAACATTACAAGGAGACAGAACAGGATCGCTGACGGGTCTGCCGACTTCCAGCGCCCCATGACATCAAAAGTATATATTTATTGTGAGAAATCATTAAGATGATCACAAAGATAAATATTGATTATTAATAATAACATAAAGTTATATGTAAATTGAGCAAATTGGCTATTTTCTGGCAATTTATTTAAGTGTGTATCAAACTGGTAGCCCTTCGCGTGAATCAGTACCCAAAAAGTAGCCCTAGGTTTCAAAAAGGTTGCCGTAGATGCTACTGTCACATATGCATGTGCAGTAGATTGCAGTATTGTCCTGTTTAAGAGTGTCACAACATTGCTGTTTACGGCAGGCAAACTGCTTTACGGTTGACGAAAAGTTGACTGCTGTTGTTGTGTGTTACTGCGCTGGGAGGACGTTAATGAAACTGCCTAACAATTAGATAAGATTAGATAGTACTTTATTCCTTCAAGAAAATTAATTTTTTTTAGCACAATCCCATTCAAGATCAGACAAACATTACAGGGAGACAGAACAGGATCGCTGACGGGTCTGCCGGCTTCCAGCGCCCCTTACAAAAAAGGTGAGATACAGGTAAACGAGTGGGGGGGGAATAGAAGATTAAAATTTAAAAAATCGGTATAAGCCTGGGCCCTGGAGAGGGGGTCCAGACTGAGACCAAGGGAAAAAAACAACAACAACTCATAGCCATAGTACCCATCCCTTTCACATGTGTGTAAGAGGGAAACAT
This sequence comes from Nerophis ophidion, assembly GCF_033978795.1. Taxonomy (NCBI): domain Eukaryota; kingdom Metazoa; phylum Chordata; class Actinopteri; order Syngnathiformes; family Syngnathidae; genus Nerophis; species Nerophis ophidion. The sequence continues at coordinate 74,163,955 of NC_084616.1, read as the reverse complement.
CAAAGGACATGAAAGACATTAAAGCAGCGGATACAAGCAGCCACTTCTACATACAGCTATGAATAAAAAGTAAAAGAAACATATCCACTGTGGTGGCGTCTGCGGTGTTCCACACCATCGTCCGCTGGGGTGGAGGGAGCATGGCCAGAGACAGGAGCAGACCCAACAAAGCAACCAAGACAGCCGACTCCACCCTCGGCCACCAACCAACTCTCGGCCAGTGTCCAGTCGGTATGGATGAGCGAGGATACGTCCAAGGAGACTGAGGTGTCCGACACCTGCTCACCCAGCCAACAGCACTCACTACAACAGCGCCATCTTGGGGAAAAAATTGACTCGCATAAGAAACCAAGAACTCGCCCTCGATCATTCTACAGTTATAACGTCATTGGGCAGACACGCTATTTATATTGTGAGAAAGCGGACTTGAAAACAGGCTGTCCTCACTCAGGTCCGCATGGAGCTGGAGGGGGCGTGGCCTCCAGCTCCGCCTGAATTTCGGGAGATTTTCGGGAGAAAATTGGTCCCGGGAAGTTTTCAGGAGAGGCGCTGAATTTCGGGAGTCTCCCGGAAAATCCGTGAGGGTTGGCAAGTATGCTTATTCTACTTGATATTTGACACGCAGTCTCTTTTTACGCGAAGCTAAAAGATGATGAGGAGCTGGAGAAGGAGAGGAAGACCCGGAGAGAAATCACGCTCGGACTCTCACAGGTCAGAATCACTTTGAACTGAAGGATAATCTCTTTGAATACTATATCAAAACACAGGTTTTAACTCTTTATTGACATGTATAAAATTGAAAAAAGGCCCTGCGATGAGGTGGCGACTTGTCCAGGGTGTACACCGCCTTCCGCCCGATTGTAGCTGAGATGGGCTCCAGCACCCCCCGCTACCCCAAGGGGTATAATCGGTAGAAAATGGATGGATTTATGGAAAATAGCAAAATTTCATGTCTGTGTGATTATGTTTTGTTTTTTGGACACTCAGTTCCTGTGTTTGCACTTCCTGTTTTGTTTTGTTACCGTGACAACTCATTAGTTTTCACTTGTCCTCATGTCTTGCACCTGTTTTCACTAATCACCACAGTATTATTTAAGCCTGTCTGTTTCTGTTCTTCGTCCTGGCAACGTCACCCCCTTCACACTATCTCTACTCCCTTCATGCCATGCCATGCCTGTTAACCACACTGTCCATAGTTTCCCTTCTGCCCATGCCACGTACGTTTTATTTTTTTTTATGTCACGGTTATTGAGTTTTCTCTTTTGTCCATAGTCATGCCTTTGTGTTAATTTTTGTTTTCAGTAGTCAAGTTTGTTCTCCGCCATTGTGCGCACCTTTTTTTTGCCTTTTGTTAGTTATAGTGTTAAAAATAAAGGATGTACTTACATTCACGTCTGGCTCGTGCCAACTGTCCTTTGCCTCGGAAAAACAATCCACGCCCAAGTCCTAGTCGTGACACAAAATGATGTGATCTTCTTAACCTTTTTTCTCGAGGTAGAACTATTTCATCCCTTTTTTCACAACTAAAAATAATCATGAAAACCTCAAACTGAACTTGTTAAATGAAGAATTCCACCAAAATCCTAATTGGTATTAGCAATAAATTGTACACCTTTTTTTCAACAGATACCCACCTACTAGGGTTGTACTTTTATAGTACCACGATACTAATAAATCATATTCAGTACTATACTACCTCTAAAAAGTACCAGTCCCTGCCCCGCCTTTTTTTTTTCACGGGCATCAAGGCTTGCATGTTTAAGGTCTGACTGTAAAACACCAGTCCAAGATCCTCTATTTGGCAGGTACACTTTAAGAACCTACCGTAAAACCTCTAGTCAAAGAACCTTATTATGACAAAGTGTCATTTTTCAGGCCCTACTGTAAAACACCAGTGAAAGATAATTTTCATGACAAGGTGTCCTTTTTTAAGAACCTACTGTAAAACACCAGTCAAAGAGCTTTCATGACAATGTGTCTTTTTCAAGAACCTACTGTAAGACTCCAGTCAAAGAGCCTTTACATGACAAGTTGTTGTTTTTTAGGAACCTACTGTAAAATACCAGTCAAAGATCCTTTTCATGACAAGGTGTCGTTTTAAAGAACCTACTGTAAAACACCAGTCAAAGAGCCTTTACACGACAAGTTGTTGTTTTCAAGATGCTACTGTAAAACACCAGTCAAAGAGCCTTTTCATGACAAGGTGTAGTTTTTAAGAACCTACTGTAAAACACCAGTCAAAGAGCCTTTACATGACAAGTTGTTTTTTAGGAACCTACTGTAAAATACCAGTCAAAGATCCTTTTCATGACAAGGTGTCGTTTTAAAGAACCTACTGTAAAACACCAGTCAAAGAGCTTTTCTGACAAGGTGTCGTTTTGAAGATGCTACTGTAAAACACCAGTCAAAGATCCTTTTTCATGACAAGGTGTCTTTTTTCAGATCCTACTGTAAAACACCAGTCAAAGATCATTTTCATGATAAGGTGACGTTTTCAAGATCCTACTGTAAAACACCAGTCAAAGAGCCTTCATGACAAGGTGTCGTTTTTAAAAACCAACTGTAGAACACCAGTCAAAGAGCTTCCATGACAATGTGTCTTTTTCAAGAACCTACTGTAAAACACCAGTCAAAGAGCCTTTACATGACAAGTTGTTTTTTCGGAACCTACTGTAAAATACCAGTCAAAGATCCTTTTCATGACAAGGTGTCGTTTTAAAGAACCTACTGTAAGACTCCAGTCAAAGAGCTTTTATGACAAGGTGTCGTTTTTAAGAACCTACTGTAAAACACCAGTCAAAGAGCTTTTCTGACAAGGTGTCGTTTTGAAGATGCTACTATAAAACACCAGTCAAAGATCCTTTTTCATGACAAGGTGTCTTTTTTCAGATCCTACTGTAAAACACCAGTCAAAGATCATTTTCATGATAAGGTGACGTTTTCAAGATCCTACTGTAAAACACCAGTCAAAGAGCCTTCATGACAAAGTGTCGTTTTTAAAAACCAACTGTAGAACACCAGTCAAAGAGCTTCCATGACAATGTGTCTTTTTCAAGAACCTACTGTAAAACACCAGTCAAAGAGCCTTTACATGACAAGTTGTTTTTTCGGAACCTACTGTAAAATACCAGTCAAAAATCCTTTTCATGACAAGGTGTCGTTTTTAAGAACCTACTGTAAGACTCCAGTCAAAGAGCTTTTCTGACAAGGTGTCGTTTTGAAGATGCTACTGTAAAACACCAGTCAAAGATCCTTTTCATGATAAGGTGTCGTTTTCAAGATCCTACTGTAAAACACCAGTCAAAGAGCCTTCATGACAAGGTGTCGTTTTTAAAAACCAACTGTAGAACACCAGTCAAAGAGCTTCCATGACAATGTGTCTTTTTCAAGAATCTACTGTAAAACACCAGTCAAAGAGCCTTTTTCATGACAAGGTGTCTTTTTTCAGATCCTACTGTAAAACACCAGTCAAAGATCCTTTTCATGATAAGGTGTCGTTTTCAAGATCCTACTGTAAAACACCAGTCAAAGAGCCTTCATGACAAGGTGTCGTTTTTAAAAACCAACTGTAGAACACCAGTCAAAGAGCTTCCATGACAATGTGTCTTTTTCAAGAATCTACTGTAAAACACCAGTCAAAGAGCCTTTACATGACACGTTGTTGTTTTTTCGGAACCTACTGTAAAATACCAGTCAAAGATCCTTTTCATGACAAGGTGTCGTTTTTAAGAACCTACTGTAAGACTCCAGTCAAAGAGCCTTCATGATAAGTTGTTGTTTTTTAAGAACCTACTGTAAAATACCAGTCAAAGATCCTTTTCATGAAAAGGTGTCGTTTTTAAGATGCTACCGTAAAACACCAGTCAAAGAGCCTTTTCATGACAAGGTGTCGTTTTTAAGAACCTACTGTAAGACACCAGTCAAAGAGCCTTCATGATAAGTTGTTGTTTTTTAAGAACCTACTGTAAAATACCAGTCAAAGATCCTTTTCATGATAAGGTGTCGTTTTCAAGATCCTACTGTAAAACACCAGTCAACGAGTCAAGTATTTCATATACAGTATATATCCATCCATCCATCCATCCATCCATCCATCCATCAATCCATTTCTACCGCCTGTCCCTTTCGGGGTCGCAGGGGGAGCTGGAGCCTATCTCAGCTGCATTCGGGCGGATGGATTGAATTTCAGTGTTCATTTATTTACACATATACACACACTTAACACTCATCTACTCATTGTTGAGTTAAGGGTTGAATTGTCCATCCTTGTTCTATTCTCTGTCACTTTTTTTCTAACCATATGCATGTACAGTAGATGGCAGTATTGTCCTGTTTAAGAGTGTCACAGCATTGCTGTTTACAGCAGACAAACTGCTTTACGGTAGACGAAAACGTGACTGCTGTTGTTGTGTGTTGTTACCGCGCTGGGAGGACATTAACTAAACTGCCTAACAATAAACCCACATAAGAAACCAAGAACTCGCCCTCCATCATTCTACAGTTATAACGTCATTGGGCAGGCTCGCTGTTTATATCGTGGGAAAGCGGACGTGAAAACAGGCTGTCGACACGTCACTCGGGTCCGCATGGAGCTGGAGGGGGCGTGGCCTCCAGCTCCGCCTGAATTCCGGGAGATTTTCGGGAGAAAATTTGTCCCGGGAGGTTTTCGGGAGAGGCGCTAAATTTTTCGTGAGTCTCCCAGAAAATCCGGGAGAGTTGGCAAGTATAGTCCGGCGGGCTGGATTGAAAAGTTTAACGGGCCTTAATTTGCCCAGGTCTGTCCGCATAAAAAATAACACAGTAACGAGTAATGGTAAATGAATATGAAAAATAACGCGTTAGAGTACTAGCTACGCGTTATTTTGTACCGCATTACTTTGTCCCAAGACTGCTGCTCACTGGTCATACTTAAAAGCTCGTCTTCAAGCAAACACACCAAGAAACTAAACAAAGTGTCCCTCACCCTCTCAGCTGCAGGACCAGCAGCAGAAGGCCCTGCTCCGTCGGGACTTCCAGCTGCAGAGCTTGGGCCTGCAGGCTCGGCTTCAGCAGAAGCTGTGGGGCCAAGAGAGGACTCTGCTGGTGCAGGAGTCTCAGCACCTCAAAGAAGCTCTGCTGCTGCTCAGCCTCAAACTGCGCTGCTTCCTCAAACACTGGAGGCTGGGCTGCAAGAAGGACACGGAGTGGAAGGACATCCTGGAGGTACGAGTAATGTAATCGCAGCAATTGGGCCGGACAGTGTAAGACGGGGGTCGACAACCCGCGGCTCTTTAGCGCCGCCCTAGTGGCTCTCTGGAGCCTTTTCAAAAATACATGAAAAATGGAAATGATGAGGGGAAAAAAACATATTTTTTCTTTTAATATAGTTTCTGCAGGAGGACAAACATGACACAAACCTCCCTAATTCTTATAAAGCACACTTTGTATTAAACATGCCTCACTGATTCGAGTATTTGGCGAGCGCCGTTTTGTCCTACTCATTTTGGCGGTCCTTGAACTCACCATAGTTTGTTTACATCAGGGGTGTCCAAACTTTTTCCACTGAAAAATCAAAGCACGCGGGGGCCATTTAGATCCATCCATCCATTTTCTACCGCTTATTCCCTTTTGGGGTCGCGGGGGGCGCTGGCGCCTATCTCAGCTACAATCGGGCGGAAGGCGGGATACACCCTGGACAAGTCGCTACCTCATCACATTTAGATATTTTTTCATTTTCTAAACCAGTACAATATACTTTTTATTTTTTTATTTTGGGGACTCCCTCAAGTTAGGTCCTAGGGACCCGGAAGGGTTTCACTCTTCAAAAAGGTTCAAAATAAGTCATTTATTATTTTTTTCATAAAACCCTTTAATCTCTAATTCTACTTCATTCTTTTTATTACATTTTACAAGCTTTTTGTCGAAACCCTATTTTTTGGGTCAAAAGTACAAAATATACAATATTTTTCCCAAAAAGATTTTCAAAGTGGAATATTTGATGTGAAGTAATTGAATCCCTAAATTGGTCAATAATTCATGGCAAAATTGATTTGAATGTATTTTTATTATTTTTTTTATTTTTTATTATTTTTTATCCATCAAAGACAGTTATTAAATTCCACTAAAATTCTTGGGGATCCAAAAGTGCCCCACTCATAAAAAGGTCATGCTTTTAAAAAAATATATATATATTTTTTTCATTCAACACTTAAATCTCTATATCAGCCTCAGATATATATAGAGTGTAATTATTTTAATATATTTATTATAACAATCAATAGATTAATTAGTACAATTAGTATTAGTATATAATTAGTATGTATTTTTATCCATCCATCCATCCATTTTTTACCGCTTATTCGCTTTCGGAGTTGCGGGGGGTGCTGGCGCCTATCTCAGCTAAAATCGGGCGGAAGGCGGGGTACACGCTGGACAAGTCGCCACCTCATCACAGGGCCAACACAGATAGACAGACAACATTCACACTCACATTCACACACTAGGGACCATTTAGTGTTGCCAATCAACCTATCCCCAGGTGCATGTCTTTGGAGGTGGGAGGAAGCCGGAGTACCCGGAGGGAACCCACGCATTCACGGGGAGAACATGCAAACTCCACACAGAAAGATCCCGAGCCTGGATTTGAACCCAGGACTGCAGGACCTTCGTATTGTGAGGCAGACGCACTAACCCCTCTGCCACCGTGAAGCCTGAATCTCTAATTCTACTTCATTATTTTTATTAAATTTTACAAGCTTTTTGTCGAAACCCTATTTTTTGGGTCAAAAATACAAAATATACAATATTTTTCCCCAAAAGATTTTCAAAGTGGAATATTTGATGTGAAGTGAAGTGAATTATATTTATATAGCGCTTTTTCTCTAGTGACTCAAAGCGCTTTACATAGTGAAACCCAATATCTAATTTTTACATTTAAACCAGTGTGGGTGGCACTGGGAGCAGGTGGGTAAAGTGTCTTGCCCAAGGACACAACGGCAGTGACTAGGATGGCGGAAGCGGGGATCGAACCTGCAACCCTGAAGTTGCTGGCACGGCCACTCTACCAACCGAGCTATATTTGGTGTGAAGTAATTGGATCCCTAAGTTGGTCAATATTTTACAGCAAAATTGATTTGAATGTATCCATCCAGCCATCCATTTTCTACCGCTTATTCCCTTTCGGGGTCGCGGGGGGGCGCTGGCGCCTATCTCAGCTACAATCGGGCGGAAGGCGGGGTACACCCTGGACAAGTCGCCACCTCATCGCAGGGCCAACACAGATAGACAGACAACATTCACACTCACATTCACACACTAGGGACCATTTAGTGTTGCCAATCAACCTATCCCCAGGTGCATGTCTTTGGAGGTGGGAGGAAGCCGGAGTACCCGGAGGGAACCCACGCAGTCACGGGGAGAACATGCAAACTCCACACAGAAAGATCCCGAGCCTGGATTTGAACCCAGGACTGCAGGAACTTCGTATTGTGAGGCAGACGCACTAACCCCTCTGCCACCGTGAAGCCCGATTTGAATGTATCTTTATTATTATTTTTTTTTATTTTTTTTTATTCATCAAAGACAGTTATTAAATTCCACAAAAATTCTTGGGGGTCCAAAAGTGCCCCACTCATAAAAAGGTCATGCTTTTTAATTTTTTTTTTTTTTTTTTTCCATTCAACACTTAAATGTCTATATCAGCCTCAGATATATATATATATATATATATATATATATATATATATAGATATATATATATATATATATATATATATATATATATATACACTATATATAGAGTGTAATTATTTTAATATATGTATTATAACAATCAATAGAATAATTAGTATAATTAGTATTAGTATATGATTAGTATGTGTTTTTATCATTTTAATATTTTTCAAGGTTTTATGTGTGTGGCCCTGCGATGAGGTGGCGACTTGTCCAGGGTGTACCCCGCCTTCCGCCCGATTGTAGCTGAGATAGGCGCCAGCGCCCCCCGCAACTCCAAAAGGGAATAAGCGGTAGAAATGGATGGATGGGTATATATATATATATATATATATATATATATATATATATATATATATATATATATATATATATATATACACTATATATAGAGTGTAATTATTTTAATATATTTATTATAACAATCAATAGTATAATTAGTATTAGTATATAATTGGTATGTATTTTTATAATTTGCATATTTTTCAAGGTTTTATGTGTGTGGCCCTGCGATGAGGTGGCGACTTGTCCAGGGTGTACGCCGCCTTCCGCCCGATTGTAGCTGAGATAGGCGCCAGCACCCCCCGCAACTCTAAAAGGGAAAAAATGGATGGATGGATGGATATATATATATATATATATATATATATATATATATATATATA